>NC_137609.1:39707401-39854901 GCF_963280865.1 Gymnoscopelus braueri
ATACACTTTACGACCTTTGCTTTCATCCAGTGGTGGAAAAAGTACTCACATTTCTTACTTAAGTAAAAGTATCAATACTGCAATGTAGAAAAGCTCTGTTACAAGTAAAAGTCCGGAATTAAAAATGTACTTGAGTGGAAGTACAAAAGTATTGGCATCAAAATGTACTTAAAGAACCAAAAATCGAAAGTACTCATTACGCAGAATGTCCCATAATTTCTTTTTCAAATATATACAAATCTTTTTAAAATAGCAGATCTACAAGCTCACAATGCGTTGCATTGTGAGCTTGTAGATCGGCTATTTTCAAATGGCCAAAATGTATATACTGTAGGGCTGAAGTAGTTAGTGTATGTTTTGTAATAATAATCAAAATCTACAAAGTTAGTAACTAAAGTTTTCATATAATTGTAATGGAGTAAAAGTACAATATTTCCCTCTGAGATGGAGTAGAAGTAAGTTAGTATTGAAAATTGGGAATACTCCAGTAAAGTAAAAAAGACATCAAAATGGTACTTAAGTACTAGCCTGGTAAACCCTCCCTCCGGAAATCTCATTCCATTTGATTCCAGGAGTGAGTCTGTCCTGATGGCTTGTATGGGCGTTTCTAGCGCATTACCAAAAAAACTAGCCTATCAGCGTCGTCGCACATCGTTCTGTGATTGACAGCGACAGTTGGCCAATCAGGTGGCGAGTTCGAGTGAGCCCGAATGGCACCGAGTGCAGCCTGAATGCAGCCGACAAAACACGAACGGCAGCCATCTTTTCTGTCCGAGAAAACTCCGCTGTTTTTTAACTTCAATGTTTTTTAACTTCAAAAAGCTCTCAAACTTCTATTTTGAGGCACGGAATTTACTTATAAGATATCGTTTGGATAGAATTTAGTTGTTTAACTTCATATATGTGGTCAATTAATCATGACAGAGCCTATTTAAAAATAAAAATTTAGAGAACCGGTAGGGGCGGGCAGTGACACGCATGTATCCGAATAAGGCAACCCATTTTGGGCATGGCCGTCTCAAAAGTCCCGTTGCGTCACATTAGTCTGGTGAACTGCTGATTGGCTGAAGGGGAAAAACGATCATTGGCTGAAGGGGTTGTCAGTCAACGGTATTACTCCCGCCCAACTCCAGCCCACAGCCAATATTGCAGAATGGGCGATCAGGCCAGACTCACTCCTGGAATCAAATGGAAATGAGATTTCCGGAGGGAGGGTTTACCAGGCTACTTAAGTACAGTACTTGAGTAAAATGTACTTAGTTACTTTCCACCACTGCTTTCGGCCTGTCTGTCTGTCTCTCTGATTACTCTCTGTCCATAAACAGGTAAAAGCCCCTATCCAAATATCGCTGTGGATGCCAATTTCTACAAGATGATTAAAGATGGCCGCCACATGTCTCGGCCAGACTTCGCCCCTCCAGAGCTGTGAGTATAAAACAAATAGACAGCAAACTGGAACTGGAATGCATTACAAGAATCATCTCCCCTCACCTATCTCTTTTCCAACTCTCCTCTGATTTCACCATTTCCTCCCAAGGGGCAAACTCCCCTTTGCTGGAATTGAAGCTCAATTCCGGGTTCTCGTTCAGCCTGCTGTTCCTATTAATGGCCCAGCAGATGTTGCTATTTCACCTTCTACTGGTCTCAATAAGATATATTCTCAACACAACTGAATGACGTTTTTTGGGGCGGACTTTATAGTATACTTGATTTTATTACCTTAGGAAACCTTTTCATAAACACTTTGTTTTCAATCGCTAGTTTAAAGTCTTTTTTAAATCATCATGATATTCGTTTAGTAAATTATGGTCCCATTAATTTTTAGATTAATTATAAAGTAGGGCATGTTTCTAGGGTTTCTACAGAGTGAAGGCCCGCCCACGCTGCGTTTGCGGCCAATAGCATTAATTCCCGGTTGCATTTCGGACCATATATAGAAAGATGGCGGATTTGAAATCGCTGAAAAAAGGGGCGTGACTTTGTCCATTAATTTTTACGGTCTATGTTCCTCCCCAGCTATCAAATAATGACTCACTGTTGGAGTCTGGAGCCCACCGAGCGCCCCACCTTCAGTGCCATTGGACAGCTCATAAAGAGGCTCCTGCTGATGACCAATGATGTCCTGTCAAATCACAGTTACCAGGTCAGGTAGTTCCCTGGACAGAGTGTGTGTGTGTGTGTGTGTGTGTGTGTGTGTGTGTGTGTGTGTGTGTGTGTGTGTGTGTGTGTGTGTGTGTGTGTGTGTGTGTGTGTGTGTGTGTGTGTGTGTGGGGATGAAAAGAAAAAAGAAAAAACAGTGGTGTAAAGTATACAGTAAGTACTCAAGTACTGTACTAAGTAAAGGTTTGAGGTATTTTTTACTTTACTTTACTGGAGTACTTCCAATTTTCAATATATTTACTTCTACTTCACTACATCTCAGATGTAAATATTTTACTTTTACTCCGCTACAATAAAAAAAACTTTCTTGTTACTTTGCAGATTTGGATTAGTATTACAAAACATATATTAACCACTTCAGCACTTTATATACCCTGGCTATTTGAAAATAGCAGATCTACAAGCTCACAACGTGTCGCGATGCGACGCGTTGTAGATCTGCTATTTTTAAAAGATTTCTATGCATTTTGAAAAAAAATCAGATTCTGCATGACGAGTACTTTTATTTTTGGTACTTTAAATATATTTTGATATACCCTTTCGCCATAGGTGGGGTTGGCGAAAGGGCCTACTCTGTGTGGAGTTTGCATGTTCTCCCCGTGTCTCCTAGGGTAGTTAATACCCTCACAAAAACATGTAGTAATCCTGGTCGCTATACCGCCTCCCCCATGACAGTCATGACAGTCAGGGGCGCCTGATGGAGGGGAAGGGAACTGGTTGGAATAACGTGTTCCTTCCACGCGCTACGTCCAACCAGGGAAACTCCCCCCTGTCAGGTGACAAGAAGGTCAGTTGGCTCTCATGCATTGAAGGAAGCATGAGCTCGGCCCTGGGCTCCCTAGGCTTTGGGGGACTGGTGTAGCGCTGGTGTAGGGCTGGTGTAGCGCCCAGGATCACTTAGGAAATTCGCACCGGGTGAAAAAAAAGGGTTACAAAAATCGCGGGATAAAAAATTAGAAAGACAAAAATATATATATATATATATATATATTTTGATGCCAACACTTTTGTACTTTTACTCAAATACATTTTGAATTCTGGACTTTGACTTGTAACAGAGTATTTCTACCTTGTAGAATCAATACTTTTACTTAAGTAAAACATTTGAGTACTTCTTCCAGCACTGCAGGTAGTTTACTGGACAGAGTGTGTGTGTGGATGTGAAAGAAACAAAGAAACAAAGAAACAAGGCAGATGATAGATGGATAGATATCTATTCTTGAATTCATCATTAATTTGTTCCGACACTATTTTCTTCCCTCAATTTTAGCCAAACTACTGGAACCTGCATGAAGGAGTGGCAGCCAGGAGAGAGACATGGGAGGTGGACGAGGAGGAGTGCAGAGAAGCAGGAGGTGAAGCACTGAAGAAGGAGGATGAAGCCAAGGAGGTCGCCCAGCAAGGTGAACCTCCACTCACATCAGACAGCCAATCAGGGATAAAATATCCCTGTTTGTGTAAAGCAACTAAGTACATTTACTCAAGTACTGTACCTAAGTAAAATGTTGAGGTATTTCTACATTACTGGAGTATTTCCAATTTTCAATACTTTTACTTCTACTCCACTACATCTCAGAGGCAAATATTGTACTTTTACTCCACTACAATTATTTGAAAACTTTTTTTACTAGTTACTTTGCAGATATAAATGATTATGTTATAAAACATACATTAACCACTTTAGCCCTATTTTATACCTAGGCTAGGCTATTTGAAAATAACGCATCGCAGCGTGACGCATTGTGAGCTTGTAGAAAAAATTGCCTATTTTGTCCAAAATGTCAAAAAATATATATGTATATTTGAAAAATGGTCTTAAGCCATGTAAAGTATGTATGATGTAAACATGGACGGTACTTCATTATCAGACTTAATTTATCCCTTAAATGGATAGTTCACCCCCAAAATGACTTTTTTTCTATTGATTAGTCACCTCATGGAGACTTGAATTCATGTTGTTGTTTTTTACATTCCCAAGCCAATAAAAAAAAAGAAAAAAATCCATGAATTCGAGTCTCCATGGGGTGACTAATCGATAGAAAACACTTTTTTTTTTGGGTGAACTATCCCTTTAACTTCGAAACAGACTGCCCCAAACAGACTGGATATACAGGTTTTCTAGCAATTTGTAGCAATTGTAGAAATATTAGACCTTAATTGTCGAATGTTTAAGCATGCAAAAATGCCAATTTAGCCTATCCTGTTACCCTTGAGAGCACGACCTGTCCTTGTTTTCTGCTAGTAGCTATCTGACTCCCACTTGTTTGTTTTCTTCCCCTCCAGAAGCCAGAGAGGAAGAACCACTGATGATGACGACTAAGAATGTCACCAACGTCTACCAGCACTGCTGATGGGCCAAGGGCAGAATCAAACTAACTATAACGGATCATTTTTATATTCAACTGTTGTTTGGCTAATGTTAAAGCCAAGGATTCTAAATAGTTGGCTATGTGGGGGAGAAGGGCCCTATTTTTGGAGTCAATGGCGAAGTGGCGTGAAGATCAGTCAAGTGAGTGGGTGGGACGTGGCAATGATCTTTTGGTATTTTCCGGACCAGAGATGGGTTGGAGGTATACAGTAGGGTAACCTACCCCAAAATAGGACCCAAAAGTGTCAGTTTCAGACAATTGCAGCATTATGGCATTATGTAATGTATGTATACTGTTTGTGTGTGTGTGTGTGTGTGTGTGTGTGTGTGTGTGTGTGTGTGTGTGTGTGTGTGTGTGTGTGTGTGTGTGTGTGTGTGTGTGTGTGTGTGTGTGTGTGTGTGTGTGTGTGTGTGTGTGTGTGTGTGTGTGTGTGTGTGTGTATGTGCGTGTGTTTATACACACACACAGTTATATCGTCAAATGTATTCAAAATCAATTTTAACTATTACTGTAAAACTTGTTGTCATTATGGCATAAACAATAAGTTGAAGGGTACATTTCCGCAGATTCAAATCATGCATACTTAACATTAAATACATTTTCCAAAGCATTATTATTTTATTAACCTTTTCATATTTTGGAAACCATTGCCAATTTCAAACTGCAAAACATACTGTATAGGCTGCACAATATACATGTGTGGTGTATGGCTGAAGCATTGCATTTCCTTGTGATTATGGTATTAATTGGACTTGTATGGTACATTAAGTGTAATACAGGTGTAAGACCTGTTGTGTTTGTATTATAGTGTGTTATTGTTATAACTGTTCCAAAATGCATAGGATGTCTATATATTTTAGGGGTTTGGGGGGCTGGCTCCCCAATTTCATAGATTACAATTTTTTTTATTTTAGATTTCATAGATTTCATAGCTTTCTATGCATTTCAGGGGTTTGGGGGGCTGGCTCCCAAAAACATTGTTGAAAAAGTTATCTTTTTTTTACCTTTTTTTGTATTATCAAAATGTTTTATGCTATTTTGTATAAGCTTGAGGTTGTTTGACACATGTCCATATGCTGTCCCAGAAGCCTTTCTTCTAGGAAGTGTTTTGGGAAAACTTGTTGTCTCCTTATTACTGTTGATTCAGTTGTATTCTTTTGTATCAGAAAAAAAAAAATCTAACTTACAATTGTTCAGTTGTTCTTTGTTTCTTTGTGAACATTAAATTGAATTTCACCAAAGCAAAAGTCAAGTCAAGTCAGCTTTATTTATATAGCATTTTAAAAAAACACAACAGGAAATCACTTTTGGTCAAACACTTGACTAACCCTCCCCTTTCCCTAACCCTATCCTTAACCCTCCCTCCCTTATGTCTAACCTTCTGTCTGTCCGACCATCCACCATTTTGATGGATTGCCATGTACCTCCTCCTGTACAATGACATCACCATCCCTAAGAATAATCAACTTTGCATTTGAAGGTTCAACAATGCTTTCTATCTCTCTCCAGCTCTTCTCTATCTATCCATGTATCTCTCCTCTCTATTCACCCATCATCATCCCTCCAGCTCTCATATCTATCCATTTATCTGTCCTTTCTATTCACCCATCATCATCCCTCCAGCTCTTTTTTATCTATCCATCTATCTCTCCTCTCTATTCGCCCATCATCCCTCCAGCTCTCTCTATCTGCCTGCCAGAGACTGAAGGAGAGGCTGACTGGATGAGGAGGGATATTGATTGAATACTTTATTTGTCAGAAATGTAAACAGCACATGGTACAAGACATTAAGGCTTAAAGGATAACACAAAAAAATGGGGACTTGCTCCATTGTGGTCCTATCCATATATTAAATTAATCAACATAGCATAACAAATGTACACAATAATATGTCATCAACAGATACAAACACTATGTACAAAAAAAAGAGACAATTCCTTACTTTCTCCAGTAGGGGGTTCTCTGTTGTCTTCTAGCTACACACACACACACACACACACACACACACACACACACACACACACACACACACACACACACACACACACACACACACACACACACACACACACACAGTTCTCTGAAATGCATGAGTCGAGATCAAGAGAATTACATGGATAATCTACCTAACACCTGTTACTGTGTGTGTGTGTGTGTGTGTGTGTGTGTGTGTGTGTGTGTGTGTGTGTGTGTGTGTGTGTGTGTGTGTGTGTGTGTGTGTGTGTGTGTGTGTGTGTGTATAAATAGTACACGTACGCTTGAGTATTTGCCTATGCATGTGGGTGTACAGTAGCTGTGCCTATAGATGCATGTGTGTGTGTGCGTGTCTAGGTAAGTGGGGCCTGATATTTCTAGCCCTCTAATCCATGCACTGTGCCTCCTCCCTCACTCCCTCCATTCCTCCTCCCTCCTCCTGCCACTGCTTCTGCTCCTTCAAGGTTTTTTTCCCGTTACATTCAGAACCTCCTTGTTGTGGATTTTTGGGGATCCCGCTCAATAACCAGGTGAGTTCTAATGCTTTATATTCAGTCATTTTACTTTACAGTTCTGTCTTTCAAAGAGACATTTGTCCAGGTTTTCAGCCCTGTACTTTTTAACCCATTAAAACTGGGAAAGCATCTGTCATTTTAGATTTTAGCTATATATACGAGTGTGTGTCACGATAATAAAAAAAAATAGCAGATATACAAGCTCTTTGTGCTGCGCTATGAGCTTGTAGATATATAAAAAAACAAATTAATCGTGAAAGTTTGTGCGAATCTTTGCGTATATATATTATTTTTTAAAGACAATTTTTTTTACCCAAATCTTTGCTTCTGGGGGTCCCTGGAACAACATATTTTGAGATGGGGGTCCGCAGCCAAATACATATAATGGGGGGTCCTTGACATACGTTGTGAGCAGGTAGATCTGCAATTTCTGCGATATATATATTTTTACGTAAAAGTGAAGTCTGTGGTTTTTATAGATAAATATTGCACATATGAAAAGTATTAACAAGAGCTTGTGGCTAAATAATAAATAAAAAATAAACAATAAATAATAAATACATTAGATCCAATTGTTTCCATTTCCTGAAATGTAACAGTTTACTAGTAACTATAGGTTCGGGGACTCACATCTAGAGTTCGGCTCTCACGCCTACGTTGCACCGCCGATCCAACCGATATGCCCATATATGGAGATCTCTGTATATGTCAGTCCTTGTCCCTTTTATGCCCAATATGGAGATCCCTGATGTCATATGCCCATATATGGGCCTGCCCCCTTTTTTGCCCATATATGGAGCAGACTGGTTTGTTTGCGCCTGATGCCATGACGATACATTGAAGTTCAAAGACATTGAAGACAACACACTCCATATTTGGGCGTAGCTGCATTGGGAACTGAGCGTGATGTCAGGTTTCCACCTGACATTGACGATGTGTTACTGTTTGTCTAACAGGAGACTTGTGAGCCGTAGAATGATCCCCTGGTCCACACGTTTCCCATCAGCCCCCTGAACGTCGATCAGTCAACACTCAACATGGGCGAAGTCCAAAAGGTAAAACTACCGTACTCCTATCTGGGAAACAGGGTGGATCATGATACCTTCTGACTTTGTGTACAGTGCTACTGGTTGCCTCTGTATTCATATTCACACTACTGCAAAACCACACCCCTCTGCCATGGGTACCAGCAGCTCCAGAGGTACCTCTCGGTACCTCAAGAGACGTAACCACCTGGATACCACTATAGTTGGTGACCTGAATAGTAGGCCCCAGAGAACTATGGGCAACTTTTTTTTGTTTTGTTTATTTTTTATATATTTTATTTTATATTTACATGTATTGTATAATAGGGGACAAAATACATATAATGTACCATGCATGTTCAAATCATGTACTTTATACTATTTCCAAACATTTTCCAAAGCATATTTTTTTTCTTCTTCTGGGCACCTACAGTCAACATTGAGGTGCCCACAATGTTTACTGTAGGTGCCCACTCCACCTGTATACAACTTTCACTATCAAAACTATTAGGTTTTTTTACCAGTCAAACAGATGCTATGATTACTAGCCAAACCTGCTCTGAAAGGGATGTTTGGGGACTTTATGAAGGAAATAATGAGAAAGCTAATCATTATCCGTAGAATTACTGTTGTAGTAGTAGTAGTAGTAGTAGTAGTAGTAGTAGCAGTAGCAGCAGCAGCAAGAACAGCAGTAGCAACAGTAGCAGTAGAAGTAGCAGTAGTAGCAGCAGTAGCTGTAGCAGTAGTAGCAGTAGTGTAGCGGAGTGGCTCACAACCTTAGCCTGATGGCCTGAAAGTCTAATATCGATCCCCTGAGTTATAAAGTATGCCCTTTGGCTTAGTGGTTAAGATGTTGGCTTTCCACATGGGAGACCATAGTTCGAATCCCGGGTGTAACAGAAGCAATAGTGGTACCAGTAATAGTAGTACTGAAAGTATAGTGACCACAGTAGTAATTGTTGATACATGTTTTATTTTCAGGGTTTATTCTCAGTGGTCCAGAAGCTGAAAGGCGGGAAGGATAAAGAGCTGCGGATAGTCCTGCTGGGATTGGACAACGCTGGGAAGACCACCCTGCTGAAACAGCTGGCCTCTGAGGATGTCAATACCATTACACCAACACAGGTAACCTCAACATCACCAGTGGTGCAGTGGTAATTGTATCTTTTGGTGGTACGCTATTTTAATGACGTCACGCGCAGGTCGCTTAACACCTACACTACAGGATTTAGCTGGTCACATTGATATGCAACCATTGATATGCATCCAGGCTCATTCATGTTAATTCACGCTGGTGACACTCGCCAATCGGCAGCTTTTGTAAACTTTGTTTAGAGGTGTGAACTTAAGGGTTGTTTTTGATCGATGCATGTGCGTGCGTATGCTCCTGAAAAAAAATGTGGGCGTAAGCCGTGGTACCACGTGCAATGAGCAATGCATCACTGAACATCACACATATTGTTGCTGTCGGGTGGAAACCTTTGCTTGTAATCTCCATACCAACAGTGTAGTGCAAAAGTAGTAAAAATACCCGATCACCAAGCTCACAACGCGTCGCATTGCGGCGTGTGTTGATTTGCTGTTTTTTACTATTTTTTTAAGATTTTGAAAGGGAAAGTGGTTAACTCTGTCTATGGGTTTTATAGATATTGAACTGATGAAAAGTATTAGCAATATCTACCATATATTGTCAACAGCACAGGTATAAGACTGTACATTACTTCTAAACTGGTGTTACTGTCAACAGCTACACTACAAAGGTGACCTGACCTCATTCACGGGACTTAAGTCGATAAGAAGCACGAGGGTCAAAAGCCATAGCCATAGCACAGACACAATGTTTAATACACTGCTATTGTATCCCCATGTCGCATGTCTAGTTTAACACCATTCAAGTATTTATCCTCTTGAGCCCTATATCATCGCTATTCTCGGGTGAATATTTGCCAGAAATAGCATATCTACAAGCTCACGGAGCGTCGCAACGCGACACTTGGTGAGCTATTTTTCAACGAAATATTTGGTGTATAAGAAAACAAGAGCATAGTAGGCTACAAAGGCAAGTATGGAGGGTTTAAGCCGGGGGTTAAGAAGAGTAGGCTTACTTAATTAAACAACCTACCACAGATATTAGCTCACGGATCCACATTTGATATTTCTGTTGTTACAATTTATAATTTGCAATTTAGCTGAAGCTCTTAATCCAGAGTGATTTACAGTAAGCAAGGTAAACACAAGGTAATACATCAAATGCATAGAGACCAAGAACCTATCATTAGTCTAAACTGTAGAAAATCCCCAAAATCCATAATCTGTTCATTGAAACTATGCACACTATAGGATGCCAGGTCTACAAATTAACCTGGCGTCTTTCTACATAACATGCTATCTAAATTACATTTTAGCCTTTGCATAAGCCTGCAAGGTCGTCAAGGCTAGGGCAAGTGCTAAGGGCTATCTATGGAGTCTGAAGAGGTGAGCCTTCAGACTGTTAGACGATTTAGTCCAGAATTATAACTGTTCCATGGTTGGCTTCCATCTTGGACCCATATTGTAGACGTTTAGGGGCTCCGAGACCAACTTTTGTAACTAAGACATCAACAGGTGGGTCACGGCAGAAACTGGTACAGGCTAAGAATAGAAACAGGGCTATTACCATAATCCTCAGGATCAGAGATTAACCCTTTAGGGTGGGGGGTTTAAATGGAGTGGAAAGGGGGGATTAAGGAGAACGGAAGTGACAGACAGGAAAAACGTACATAGTTGAATAACACTGAGATAAGAAATGAAAGCAAGAAACTATAAACATCGTAAGATATGAAAGCGGGTAAAGGTAACAAATTTCATACCCATAATCCCAGTAAACAAAGCTCTCTAGGGGAGTGTCACATTTAAACTAACCTGCTCATGTACAGTATATATACTGCCCAGGAAATTGTTCAAAACAGAACGTCAACCAATTGTGCTGATAATTGGAACCGTGTAGACCAGAAAATATTTTTTTTAATACATCTTAATTGTTATTTTGGGCATCCATGTACATAGTTGCTTGTATGCTTTCACATACTGTACTGTACACTGACTAGCTAATACCTTTATTTACCTGTTTTCTATCTATTTCCCTCCGTTCTTACTCTGCCTCCATTCTCTCTCTTCTCACGGAATATTACAAAACGATGGAGCTTTATTGTGACAAATATAAATGATTAATTCTAAGACAGTTTATCAAATTCCCGACAGAGAGCGTAAACAATCACCCAAAATGTGTTATTATGGCTGACTTGTGTGTGCTGTTCCTGTTAGGGTTTCAACATAAAGAGCATCACATGTCAGGGCATGAAGCTGAATGTCTGTTCTGTTCCTGTTATAGGGTTTCAACATAAAGAGCATCACATGCCAGGGCATGAAGCTGAACGTCTGGGACATCGGAGGACAGAGGAAGATCAGAACCTTCTGGAAGAAATACTTGGAGAACACAGATCTACTGGTGGGTGGTAGTGTTTTACATCACATGTTGGTATTGCTACTGTATCAGTATCAGCATTTATTGTCTACAGGAAATCATATATCACATCTTTCAATTAGACAAAAGTCTGCAAAACATGTGAATTTGCTCTGAGAATAAAATGCAATCGTCTGTCTGTGGATTTAGCTAATTGGTCAGTGTGCCTTTTTTTCAGATTTATGTCATTGACAGTGCTGATAAGAAGAGGTTTGAAGAAACTGGAGTTGTAAGTCTGTCTGTCTATCCATATGTCTTTCTGTGTTTCTGTTGGTATGTTGATCTGTCGGTCTGTTTGTTTAGTCACAGTAGGTCCTAGTTGTCCCCCCACCACTTTTCTGTCATCTCTCTCGTTCAGTCCCACTCACTCACATCCATCCTATATCCTTTCTCCTTGCCACTAGGAGCTGGCAGAGTTGATTGATGAGGAGAATCTGAAGGGCGTGCCGGTTCTGATCTACGCCAACAAACAGGACCTGGCCACGGCGTCCCCGGCCAGTGACATCGCAGAGGGACTCAACCTCCACACCTACCGGGACCGCATGTGGCAGATCCAGGCCTGCTCCGCTGTCACTGCGGAGGGAGTCCAGGTACAGTAGGAGGTGGCGTGGATATGAGTCTGGTGCTTCCATGAGGACGTTTTTGTTCCCAAGGGGCGGGATCAAAACAATGGCCCTCGACGCAATTGGTTAGACCTACAACCAACTACCAATTACAGTCTCCCATATTCGAATACTGGGCCCTGATTGGTCACTCACGTCTTCTGGAGCAGGAAATGGATTCTCTATGAAGCGGTGCCAGACCCAAATCGCAGAGTGCAATTTTTTTTTGCACTCGCAGATTCGTCTGGTCCCAGGCTAGGTAGAGTTAGGTTAGGTTTTCCAGCTTAAAGGGATAGTTCACCCCCCAAAAATGTTTTTTTCTATCGATTAGTCACACCATGGAGACTTGAATTCATGGATATTCTTTCGTTTTTGTCGCATTCCTAAGCCAATAATTTGATGACCAGCGGACCGGTATAGGCAGCGGTTAACTTCCAGTAGGAGACACAAAGGAGACTCTTTGTGTCTCCTACCGGAACTGCTGCCGGTCATCAAATGATTGGTTTAGGAATGCGACAAAAAAATACAAAATATTCATGAATTCAAGTCTCCATGGGGTGATAGAAAATAAGTCATTTTGAGGGTGAACTATCCCTTTAAGGGCCATGACAATATATTCCATTGAGATTTCCTTCATCGGTACTGTGTGATACACACAAACATTGAATATACACAAAGACAGAGGTGCTCTTATGGGTGATGGAGCAAAGATCACCAGACAATCAGCATTCAGCACAGTATGGTGCCAGTTACAGTAACAAGCTAGGCGGCCTCCTCTACTAGGCTGCCAAATGCCCTGTGAGTATAAATAGTGAAGGGATTGTATGAGTCAATAGAGCGTGCCAAAAATCCTGAAGGGGGTGTCAACAAGTGTCTTTTGGTAGCAGCGGACATCTTTGAGGGGTAAAAACCAGGTTGACTTAACATTGCCCAATGCCTCGCCCAATGCCACGCCCCCCCCCCCCTGGTGACGACACGTTGGCACGCTCTATAGATCAGTTATAGGTGATTAGCGCTTGGTTTGGACCCTAATGAGGTGTTATGTCAAATCCACACCTCCTGACCATGCTGCCACTGATGAACCCAGTGTCCCACCACTGTTAACATAGGTGGATTAATCATTATTTGACTCAAGTACATTACAGGACTTTTACTTGTAACAGTGTGAATCTACATTGCAGTATTGACACTTTTACTTAAAGGAGTAGTTCACCCCCAAAATGACTTTTTGTCTCCGCCAGGCCGAAAGGCATGGCGAGAGTATGTTTTGCACCCTGTCCGTCCGTCCGTCCGTCCATCCATCCGTCCGTGTGTCATTCTGTCTGTCTGTACAGCTAATCTCCGGCACCGTTGGCTTGATTGCAGCAAAACTGTGCACACACACACTCCCTGGATGCCAATTCAGAACCTCTGCCCCAAATTTTTCACATGGGCCTGTTATAGCGCCACCAGGAGGCCGCTTTTTGCACACAAAAAAATTACAGTATTCCTACAGATTTTGTCCAAACATCACGCAAATCGCTACACAGTATCTCTATAGTCATTAAACGAAACAGGTCTTTCATATTTTTCATATTCCATCCTGATTGGCTAAAAATGGCTTCCAAAGTTTGCAGGAGTGCTCTGTTTTGAACAACATGCCTCAAATCATGAACACAGCATGCAATTTCCGTGATATTTCGCACGCACATTCCCACTATGCCGAGGTGTGGGGGTGTATGGGTGGGTGGGTGTGTGTGGGGGGTGTGTTTGTGTGTGTGTGTTTATAAAATGTAAAAAAAAAGACCACATTAGAGAGTCATCTAGACCTCCTAGTTGTAGTAGTGAAGCCAGTTCTTGCTCCCCTCCTCCACTGCCTGTCTTCATAGTCCATGCTTATAATGAAGAGGAGGGGGGGGGGGGTGTCCCCTGCAACACCTCTGCCAGCCTTGAGTATCTGAAAGAAAGAAAGAAAGAAAGAAAGAAAGAAAGAAAGAAAGAAAGAAAGAAAGAAAGAAAGAAAGATTCAAGTAACCGAGAGCCACATATATGTATACTGTATCCTGTCATAAAATACACATTCACAACCTAGTATATGTATACTGTACCCTGTCATAACATACAGCCTAGTATACGTATACTGTACCCTGTCACAGCATATACAACAAAGAGTCTTCTTTGTGTCTCCTACCGGAACCACTGATCATCAAATTATGGGCTTAGGAATGAGACAAAAACATATCCATGAATTCAAGTCTCCATGGGGTGACTAATCAATAGAAAAAAAAATATTTTTTGGTTGAACTATCCCTTTAAGTAAAACATGTGAGTACGTCTTCCATCACTGCCCTCTAGTGGTTAGTAGTTGACCGGGGACCTGGTTCGGCCCTGTACTTGGTCCTCCTCCTCTTCCTCTACACCAAGGGCCTATTGTCATAGAGGCCAATGGGGCCATGGCCCGGTCTGGAAAACTCTGCTCCCCAGGGGGAAAAAAACAAAAAATCAACATAACAACATTAGCACCCTCTCACCCTATTCTCTTGTAGCCAACCACAGAAATTCGCCTTTGTTTTCAAGTCGGGCTTATTTGCATTCGGCCGAATTGTTAATGGGTGGCCATTAAAAACCGGTTTCCCCGTCAAACCGGTTCTCTTACCATCACGCTTATGGTAATTCTCAATAGACTGTCACTTATCAGCCATCGTTGCGCAGATTAAGAATCTGGCCCGGTCCACGTTAGAACCCACCATACGCGCCTGCTCTACACCAAAGATCTTCACCGAATATAGACGATCTACAAGCTCACAGTCACAGCACATTTGTAACTCTATTTTCAGTGATTTTTCAGAATAAGGATGCTATATGGTTCAAGTGGTTAAAGAATGTGCTCTGTGCTCCTTTTCCTTTCAGGATGGCATGAACTGGATCTGCAATAACGTCTTGAAGGACAAAGAGGAGAAGAAAGAGAATCCGTGAAACCGAAGACAATCTGCCTCCATCAGCTTGACAGCAGCCTGCTCTACTCCACTCTGCTGCGTCTGTCTGATTGTTCATCCTACTGTATGGGGATAGTGGGGAGGTTCAAGTCGAGTCCTATTTACTTACAAACAAAACAAGTTGTGGCCACAATGTGCTTTGACAGAGCAGCAAAGGGAAGACATACAATAATTAAAAAGGACTTTGGTTGCACATGATGAGAAATGTGAATGTTTTTTAAACCAAGGAGGAACATTAACAAAGACTGGTGGTATGCATAGAAACTAATAACGTGATTGATTGATTGATTGATTGATTGATTGATTGATTGATTGATTGATTGATTGATTGATTGAATGGTTTGTTCATGGGAGAGAAATTGTTACCAAGGGTTCTTTTTTCAGTTATGAATCTCGATCACACTTTGTCCTTACTGTTTGGTTTTGTAAGTTTGTGATAACATTTGGAATATATTGTTCATTCATAAGGAATACTTGTGATGAGGATATGAAGATACACACGTTAATACTGTATTTTCTTGGTCTGTACAAATCCACAGCATTGTAGGTGTCTATTTTGTAGAAGCCAGAAGCCAGGCTCCTTGAATTTAATACTCTTGGTACCCAGGGTAGACTTTGATTATTTTGCAATGTGTTTGCAATGTATTTGTATAGGTCTTAGTTATGGATATAAACTGAATTACAATTAATGTTACTTTGGATATTTGCCTCTGTTTTATGTGTGGTCTAGTAGTTATACTTTGACTGAGGTGATGAAATGATACAGCATTTTGTCATTGGCTACCTCCTCTGAAGTAAGGAGCTCTTCTTTTTGTGTTTTTGTCATTTTCTCTTCCAAAGAGAATAAACTGCAGCCATGTCTCCCAGTCTGTATTCTCTGCTCTTTCCAGTTTTATGTATTCATTTATTGTAGCTCTGCTAGAGGTGGGGCTCTATGGATGGCAATGTTGACGGACCGACAAAGAATACCATGGGATTTGCTTTGCACCTTCATGATCTGATGAGGCCTACTGATTTTGGTGAACCCTATGGCATTTCCTCTAGCACCATCCATAAGCTAAAATGGCCGATGGCACACAAGAGATCTCAATATTTAATGGGTAGATTGCCATGAAAAAAATCTGTCAGACAAATGCCAGACATGGAGTCAGAGATCCAGGATACTTGGTTACATCAGAAATATGTATATATATACATATTTCCATACCAAAATACTTTATCTGATCCAAGTAGTATTTAGTCATTTAATTCTGTCTCCAGTCACTGAAATAGACAATAACATGAAATATCCTGCAGGCCTTTTCTGTCTATATCAAACATCCTTATCATGTTAGTTATTCAGGTCAGAACACACTATCTATGGAAGTTTTTTGGTCAAAATATTTAAAAATGAATACCATGAAATACAAATTGTATTCACAATGAGTTGAAATAAATAAAAAACAATTGTATAAATAAAAAACACAATGAAATAAATGCATGTATTTGATATTATAATTGAAAGCAATTATAATATCAAAGTCCCAGAGCAGTAGGCTATAACATAATGGTTAATCAAAAATAATAATAACTAGATAACTGTTTTGCACAGCTTCACTTCATCCTTCATTTTCAAAGCAAATGACTAAAACTTCAAAACTATGCTGGAATGAGACCATTCCTCTAATCAGAGAATGATTCTCCCTGCAGAGAGAAGTGCTGGTATTTCATTGTGACAAACTCAGCCATTGACAACACTTGAAGCCACTGAGGACATAATGTCCACAGCTTGCTGCCACAGAAGTCATGGCGTTGGTGAGTTTATTCATTAATATTAGCAGAAAGCTTCAGCTCTTTGTAATGAGTGAGCATTGTGGTCTTCAACTGTAGCCTACTGTTTGACTGTATTTGTGCTGTATATATGTAATCGTCACGTACGCGTCATCCGCGTTGTGAGCTGGTACATCTGCTATTTTCACTATATTTGAAACAGGGCTTAAGTGGTTGATTCATAATGAACTTTTCCCCTGGAGTCAAAAGTACATACCGCTCCAGTCAGAGGTTGTGATACTGCCAAACTACTTCTCAAAGAGAAATATTTTGTATTTACCTTCCATTTGGTTTAAATTAAGCTAATTCATGAAGTTTAAATGTTTCTTCTAAATGTATAGGATTAGCTAATAATGATTTTTGATTACCCTTGAGTCATTCAGATGTACAGTACCATGCAGTATTTAGGCTCAGTTTTGTGATTTACATTTAGAATGGCTGCTGGCAACAACTATGTGCATGTTTAGATTGTGTTGCTTGGCCTCTCATATAATTTACATACATACGTATAACTGCTATACTGGCTTCTAAGTTAAAATACCGGTGTTGCTTTTGTGTTTTTAAGTTTTTAGGTTTTTCTCCATTTATCCCACCAATGTTTAATCTTTATTCTATGAATTTGATCTTACTTCAGAAATTGGATTATTTCACTTTTGTGTAGTTTTGTCTGTGAAGACTAATCTTCTATGTGACCTCTATTATACACTGTCTCTTTAAGATGACCTAAAATAATTGATTGACTGCCCTCCCAGTCACAGGTGATTCAATCACCATGAAACCCTATATAAACCACATGACACCTGCTGTTCTGATGAAGGCCAACTAGGCTGAAAAGTTAGCATTTTTTGGCCGAAATTATTGGTGAAATTGAAGTTGGTGAGTGCTACCATGCAATTGCATCCTTGGCTGTTGAGTCTTTTTATATTCATAATATTGAAGTGAACAAGGAATGGGACACAACAATGAATGCAAAAGCATACAAGTTCAATCAAAGAATGACAAACGCCATAAACTCATCTTTAAAAAAGCCTTGTAGATGAGTCATGTACTTGAACACCGTTTACCCATTTTGTTAAAGCATGAAGGACCTTCAAGTAGCAGCAGCCTGTTGCTAAGATAGGTTTGGGAAACAGGATTTTGGGGGCAGGGTTTGCGAAAGGTCAATTCATAAAATTGTTTTAAGTAGAGCTCTCTCCATTTTAAGTGTTGGAAATGTGACACAATTTGACATAATTTACATCCACTTTTCTTTAGGAGCCCTTTGGCAGCCTCTATATAATGAGAGAAACCAAAGTGACAAGATGAAGTTGGAGATCCCAGCTGAACCCAACAACCACCACAATATTGACGGGGACATGGACACCCCAAACCAAGCCAACAACAACAACATGGACCATCTAATAGACCCCAGCACAGACCAGAAGACAGACATCTCCAAAGATAAGGTAAATTAGCCACAAGTAACCTAACTACTTATACATGCTCTGGAGAACAGCTGATTTGTTTGACTGCACAGTGCACACTCAACATGCCCGTCCACAGTGGGCCAATTCTGGAGAACCTTTTATCTAATCCAGTGGTTCTCAACCTTTGGACCGTAACCCCCCTAAACCACCCTGGAATGTAGGAGTTGAGGCATTACATTTAGTTTGACTCGGTTCCACAGATACAGTACATATTGTGAAAATGTATCAGTAGATGCTTTTACTAGCAGCCAAAAACAAACATGTAACAAAGGTGTGTGTGTGTGTGTGTACACAGGGGCAGACAATCACAGCAACCCTGATAATTGCAACTTTGTTCGGCTCTCTGGGTACATCCTTTACCCATGGCTATAGCATCACTATGGTCAACGCTCCTGCTGTGGTGAGTTCAGCCAATCAGGCCATGTTGTCATGGAGTATCCACTATTTGCAGTGTCTGAATTGTGTCACAGCTCAGTCCAGACGGTGTTAATTGTTTAGAATTTGGGTACAGTTTGCCTACATTTGCTCTGCGCAGCATCGTTCAAATTCAAGTTTATGTCTCAAACTGGGCAATTTGTTACAACAGATAATAGTAAGAAACTCCAAAACACAGTAAACATACATACACAAGACATAAACATAGACATGATCACAAGATCCAGATAATATAGCTACTAATAGCTACTTCCTCCTGCTTCCATTATTGATCGCACGATTGGAAGTAGCAGGTACAAATGAGAATTTTTGTTTTTAGTTGCAAGGGTATTTAACCTTTGGCCGGAAGGCAAGAATTCAGGATTTAGGGGATGAGAGCTGTCCGCTCTAATAGATGATGCTTTCATAAGCACCTGCTGTCATATATATGACTCAGACAGCTGAATTGTACCCCCACAATATTGCGAGCCCCCCGCACCCCGTTAAGGGCATTTTTCTAAAACCCACAAACATAAAACAACACAGAGCCCCACGCCACCTGCTGCCAGTCGCTGTAAGAGCTGCGCCCTGTCTTTCATGGCATCGATAGCTGAATGCATAGGGTACGTAATGTACCCCGTGGGCTCTAATGCTTTACAGCGAGTCCCTAGTTCGATTCCCAGCCAGATTGACTGTTTGCTGCATGTCACGCCCCTTCTCTACCTGTCTCTCTACACTGTATTATATGAAAGCCCCCCAAAATAAGTAAAAAATAATAATAAATAAATGCCCTTTTCCAGTTTGGTCCATGCCATTTGCCCAGTTGTATACTGTGAAAAGAAAAATCTATGAACTGTAAATGCATTGGGCGTTGCTTATATGGATAGATTCATCTGGGCCAAGTTTCAACAGACTCAAGGGGGGAAAATGTATTTTTGTTAGACATATGGCTCAACATTTAGAGGCCAATTAAAAGGTAAAATAAAGTTTGTTTTTATAATGCCACCAGCTGGCCAATGGACCCTTCGCTAAGCCCCACCCACTCCACTCTGGGACTGGTGGTGCGAAGTTAGTCACACCCAGGCCTGGCAGCGCCTGGCAAGCTCTGCTTCTCACCCATTGACTTGCATTTTAAATGATTCCTTTTTCCCTTAAAAAATTATCGATCATTTCAGGAGCAAGAGCTTCAAAATCTCTTCTAAATCTAGTCAACAAGGCCTGCAGTAGGCTATGCACTGGACAAATGCGCATGACATTATTTCAATAAACTAAAAACATGGGAAATGTTAGAGGGAGTAATAGCCATGGATACACGACGGTTGACTGTCACGACCGTCATGGATGAACTTCAACCTGGTGTTTGCACTTTCTCCATTTATGGCCCGTACATCTACATAAACGTTCATATTTCAAATATAAAGTGCTTATCCTATGGCCACGGATGTTACATTTATGTACGGGCTCTCAGAAGTACCCATATCATCCGTATTGTTCAATAAAAAGCATTTTAATCTGATCGGTGGCCATTTTCTCCATGTGCTTTCAACTGAGCGACCCTATTGGTTGGTAGGTGTATTGCACTCTGATACATTATGAGAAAATGGCCACTGATCGGATTAAAATGCTTTTTATTGAACAATACAGAATATACGGGTACTTTTGAGAGTCCCGTGCATAATTGTAACATCCGTGGCCATGGGGCAAGCACTTTATATTTGAAATCTGAACGTTTATATAGGTGTACTATATAAACGTACACCTAAAAAATGAATTGATATACTTTAACGTGCGGAATCCGAAACAGGCAGCGCTGTGTTGTTGTTTTGTTACGATTACGGTGATTAGTAGCCTATTATTGACACCACCTGGGCGAGTGAGTCGTGTAACTTTCCTGACGTGTGTATGTGTTCAACAACACAGCCATGCAGCCTTGCAGTTTAAGTGCAGATTTCAGCTTGGGAAAAGCAGCCTCCAACGGGTTTGGGTACGTGGTTCATAGTCACCATTGCGTTATCATGGTATATTCCTATTCTTGCTATGTTGCAAATGATTGTGTGTGTGCGGACGAAATAACATTGACAGCTATGGCAGGTGACGAAAGCTTGCCAGACCTATGCCAGGCTAACAAGCTGGCATTGGACAATCGCTTTTGGGGTGGGGTTTAGCGAAGGGTCCATTGTTGTTTTTTTGTCTGAGTAGTGGGTGACATTTCCAATCTGCCAAGCTTGGGAACTGTAGCTGTTATGTTTTCTGAGACACAGATATGTTTAGCGGAGAAGAAAGAAAGAACAATCCTAACAAATACAATGAGTAGCATTCCATTAACATCGCTGTTTGGACCCCTATAATAAAGAAGATACTAGTGTGTTTTTTTCCCTCAGTTTGTGCAGGATTTCTACAATCAGACATGGTTGGCCCGGTACGGTGAGCCCTTAGGTTGTGACGGTACCACCTTACTGTGGTCCATAACTGTCTCCATTGCAAGCATTGGTTCCCTGTTTGGAACTGTACTCGCAGGACCTCTGGTCAAAGTCCTGGGAAGGTAAAGTGAAATACACTTAACTGCATGCTATCCTACCACTACATCACTCTGAGGAGACACTTACTGTATTTATGCACAGTGCCCCAGGAAATGTCACATCCCATCCCCATGTTATCCCACCATTGTGTTTTCCCTTCTAAACCATCCACATACCTGTATGACCATCCCATCCTAACAAGCTTTACAGGCTCATATTCAACAAAGGAAAAAACAACACCTGTTTTAGAACCTTAATCAGGCAGAGAGAGAAAACCCATTGATGAATAAAACAAGAAAAGAAAGAAACCTCAGGAAATATCACAAAAGTGAGGGCCCCATCTTAGGTTGGTCCAGCATACAACAGGTTTAGCGGGAAATATTCAAATGCAATACAAACAAAAGAACAAAACTATTAATTGTCCATAAAGTGATTATAATTATAGTAACACATTGAATCAATGAACCGACATTGCCGTCCTTATGGAGGCCCAAAAACTTTGAAGTGAAATCAATTTGCCGCAATTTCAAAAGCTGGCACCTATGCCCCATTGCGGCCTGACAGCGTGTTGCGGGTTCGAGTCCCGATCCCGACGACCTTTGCTACGTGTCACTCCCCGTCTCTCTGTCTGTATACTGTATACTATCAAAAACATAAGCTGTGAAGTACCCTAAAATGGAAGCAAATGGAACTTGACCTTAGGGTGGCACTAGAGGAAAGGGGTCACAGAAATGGTCAGGATTTAGGGGAGCATGAATGCATGAGGACACCAAAATCAGTAGGGTTCGTACTCCGGAAAGCATGAAGGCACACATCAAGTTTCATGGCATTCTGGCCATTAGATTTTGAGATATATCTTGTGTGCAAGTGAAAGTTTTGGCATTGAGAAAAGACTAGAGAAAAGGCAATTATACGTAGCCTGCGAGTTAGTTCTGGCAGCATACACTCGAGAGAGATTCTATGGTGCTGTTTACAGCATCATGCAGACCCATACAGTACGTCATACTCTGACGTGGCAGTCAGCTGTCCAATCGGGCGGGTTATTTAAGCTCACCTTCATCTGTGTTCTGTCTGCTTAGTGTTTCATAGGTGTTGTCATGCAGCGGTTGCGGTTCGGTTGTTTGCTGGTTGTTGGTTGTTCGGTTGTTCGGTTGTTTGCTGGTGATACTTCTACACACTGTTTAAAAAATCATGCTCCCCAGCTCAGTAGCTGCTGTTGTTGCTGGTGCTACTGCTACACAATGCTTAAAGTGCATTATTCTGATTCAACAAAAGCTAAGTTGCTGCTAAATGCTGTTGTTGGTGTTCAGCTGTGGGCTGCTGGTTCTAATGCGGTATTCGTTCGATTTCTAAAGGCATAGCTACTTTAAATTGCAGTGAGTTGTTTCTAACGTCAACAACAACGGTGTATGTCCCTCCAGGCTATGGGATTTTGCCATGTCTGATTTATTATAAGCATCGCTGGGCTTATTTTTCTGTAAAGTCGCTTGTTATTGGTGGTTTTGGCTTATTTCTGGGGTATAGTTGCTTAGGATTGCTTCCTAAGGTGGTTCTGTCATGGTCCCCCGGATTTGTTTCAAAATCTTTCAAATATTCCACTTGTATCTCAGGATTTGAAAGTAGCAGATCATTTACATTTCATATATGTCATGCTGATTTCTCTCTCAATATCTGGCAACTTAAACATTCCTTCAGGGTGAGATCATATGTCTAGTGACAGAGAAGGACATCAGCTGTTTTATCGTGAAGCTTAAGTAAGGTTGCTTCTTGCTGCGCAGCTACCGTACCAGAAGCTTTAATTGAAAATAAATTTATCAATCTATATAATGTTCTGGTATGGCTTCTGGGCGGAATGGATTAAATGATTAATTCTATGGTATAAAGCGGCGAGCTTCGCTTCCGCATTCCGCTATACACGCTGTCGTGTCTGACTATGACGTCACTGGTTGAACTTTTTGGTGCAGTCTGGGAAATGTAGTATGCTTAATGACAGAAATGAGGTCACCAAATGGGGTCACCAAATATCCTTCATGCATGAAATTGTACACCAAATTCCAAAGGCAATCCAGCCAATATATCTCAGTGTTTGAAATATATTTTTTGCCTCATTATTAATATTTTTTTAAGATTTATTTTTGGGCTTTTATGCCTTTATTGATAGGACAGTAGACTGACAGGAAATGGGGAGAAAGATGGGGAGTGACACGTAACAAAGGTCGTCGGGACGGCTACACGCTGTCAGGCTGGCATTGCAGCCTTGGGTGCTGGACCGCCACGCCATTACATTTCAAATTTCACAACACATTATTCACAATGCGTCTTTGGGTTTGAATAACTTTGCTTTTCAACATAGCAAACTCATCAAAACTTGCTTTTGTTTTGTTATCTCTTTAGTAGGGGCACGTTGTTGCTGAATAATAGTTTCACACTAACGGGCGCTCTATTCATGGCTGCAGCTGAGAGTTCAAGCTCTTTTGAGATGATGATCATTGGCCGTTTCTTATGTGGGATACATTCTGGTGAGTAAAAAGAAAAGTTAAACAATAAATCATGAAATATATACAACTGATATCGTATGTATTGAATGTAATGTCCCTGCAGGCCTTGGACGAATCCCCATTGTGATGCTCCTGACTGAGATTTCCCCTAGGCAGCACCGCGGGGCCGTTGGCCAGATTAATGGTGTACTTTGCGGCATTGGTCTCATAACTGCTCAAGTGCTGGGCCTTACAGAGCTGCTCGGACAGGTCAGTACAGTACATCCCCACCACACAACTTGGCAGGTCATTATGGGTGCAAATGATCAAAAACGTTCACAAATATTTGAGCTTGCAATTATATGGCTTTTAATAGTGCTTAAAGGGCAAGACCACTTTGGTAGAGGTTTGGGTTGTGTAGTTACCTTGCCATGATGTAACTCCAAAGGTGGACAAGAAATCAAAAATAATTGCTCCATTGATTAGAAATTGATCATTCAAAATATGCTCCTCATTGACTTACATTGTACCGTAAAAAAGCTCTCAAAGTCACTCTTTTAGCATGTAAACAAACGCAAACAAAGTTGATTCAGACAATATAGAACATCACCAAACCCAGTACTGTTTGTTCTTTTAATAAAAATGTTAACTTCCTGTTGATTTTGCTATTTTTATTAAGAAGGACTGGATTCGCGGATCCGGATCTTCAAATAGTAAAATCAGCAGGAAGTTAAAATGTTTATTAAAAAAACAAACAGTACTGGGTTTGGTGATGTTCCATACTGTCTGAATCAGCTTTGTTCGTGTTTGTTTATGTACTTAAAGAGTGACTTTGAGAGCTGTTTTACGGTACAATGTAAGTCAATGAGGAGTACATTTAGAATTATCAATTTCTAATCAATGGAGCAATTATTTTTTATTTCTTGTCCACCTTTGGAGTTACATCATGGCAAGGTAACTACACAACCCAAACCTCTACCAAAGTGGTCTTGCCCTTTAAAGGCAAGGACTTCAGGTGGGACCTTATACAAATGCAGCCATTTCATTCTGGACAAGTTCAAGCAGAGCAGTTTATACGCTTGCTCATTAGTTTAATTTTATTTTAGTGTAATATTAACAAGTGCATTGCATTTGGTTTTGGCAGTTAATTTTAAAATGTATTTGTTGAGTAAAATATCTGTCAGTCATAACTATCTCACCATAGAAAACCACACATTCAATAAGTATCTTATAGCTGTATTGCTTTTCTTTTTAGCTTATTTATGCTTATCTTTATATTTGAGTTTTTGAGCACTTTATGTTTTGTTTATTGATCGTTTTGTTATTTTGCATTCCATGAGGAGATGCACAACATGGGTCATGTAACAACCGGATGTCCTGCCAACTACTAACCAGAGGTAATACATAAATAAGTAATACATAAATGTCATGGAATTGTGCTTGATTGGTTTTCAAATTCCTCACTTTCTAAATGTGTTTACTTGAACAGATTTGATTGTAGGAGTGCAGGTGGAACTTCATCTTTGGGTTCATGGCAGTTCCTGCTCTCCTGCAGCTGTGTGTGCTGCCCTTTGTTCCTGAGAGCCCTCGTTACCTGCTGATTGATAAGAACGATGAGGCTGGTGCTGAGGAAGGTAACCCAAATATGGTTCAAGGTTCAACCTTCCAGTGCTAGTGGGCTTATAGGGGGCGCATTGATGGTGGTGGTGGGGGTGGTATTAGTGTTTCTCAAGTTTTCAATTGGTTAGCTCGTTGAGGTATCTGATTGTCCCCAGATTCCTGGATCTGAAGGCACATTAATGTGTGTGTGAAGAGCAGAGACTGACCTTCTTACTGTGTGTGTGTGTGTGTGTGTGTGTGTGTGTGTGTGTGTGTGTGTGTGTGTGTGAGAGAGAGAACCTGTTCATAAAACGTACTGTACTGTTTATTCTGCAGAAGACAAATAAAACACAGTTCAGTGTTTGCCCTGAAAAAGGTCATTTGAGACTAGAACATGTTGACATGTAGTATGAACCTGTTGAGCCGTGTCAGTAGGAACTAGCCTTTTTTTTATTAAAGTTCCTTAACTTTTTGAAGAGCGCCTTGGACGTTTTCGAATTAAAAACGGCAACAATCTTGACAACCCACAACAGAACAAAAACTAAACTTACCAAAGGAGAGTCTCGTTCATCCCCTGGGTCACGGAAGTAATTTCTCTATGGAGAATAACATTAGAATCTTAGAATCGTCTCGTATAAGAATTGTGGTCCAAAAATAACTGTCCCGGCGCTATTGTCAGGGAGGTGGCTCTGTATTGTTTATTGTATTTGATAGACGGTTTCTGGCGAAAGTTTTATTAATTTGGCCGTGGTAACGTTAGCGTTTTCTCACCAGTTGATCCATATGAGTCAAACCGGTGAAACCGCCGCGCTTTATTTTTGGAACACAGTTCTTATGTGACGCGATATTAAACAAGTCTCTGGGAATTAGGAATGGGGTGGGGGGGAAACGAGACCCAGGTAGGATGGGTAAATTACGTCAGACTTCGGTGCTCTATAATGTTTCAAATAACCAAAAAAAAAAGAAATTTTCTTAAGAAACTCCTTTTTAATCTAACTGACGATATTGTAATTTTTGTATTTACAGTTTTGTATGTGTGTATTCTGTGTGTACTACAGCTCTCAGGAGGTACCTGGGGAAGGAAGACGTGTCCCCAGAACTGGAGGAGCTGCAGGTGGAGAGACGGCTCCAAACCAACCTCCAGAAGGTGTCTCTGGTGAAGCTAATGAGGAGCCGAGCTGTCCGCTGGCAGATCATCACGGTCGTTGTCCTCAGCAGCGGTCGGACTCTCAGTGGAATGAATGCGGTACGAAGCTCCTTCCAACAACTTAAGTGTCACAGACACAGTATGTTATTGCTCCAAGGTTCAAAGCTTTGCGTAAGCAAAAGAAAATGAGAACAACTCTTGTGACAGGGGGCAAGGTGGTGCAGGTGGGGTTGGTGAAAGGGCCTTTCTGTGTGGAGTTTGCATGTTCTCCCCGTGTCTCCTAGGGTAGGTACCCTCACAAAAACCTGCAGTAATCCTGGTCTCTATACTGCCTCCCCATGGTCAGCCTGATGGAGGGGAAAGGAACTGGTTGCCGCTATGTCTAACCGGGGAAACTCCCCTCTGTCGGGTGACAAGAAGGCTTGTTAGCTCTCATGCATTGAAGGAGGCATGAGCTTGGCTCTGGGCTCTCCCAAGGCTGACAGAGGGAGTGTAGCGGCCAGGATTACTTAGACAATTGGCACTGGGTGAAAACAATGGGGTTGCAAAATCGTGGGATAAAATTGTTGTTAAAAAAAAAGAAAACTCTTGTAAATTGCAACAATCGCAGTCAATCGATCGCCTCTAAACCCCCATATGAAACAGAGCTGTCACAGTCAACAGACTGAGTTTTGTTTTCATGCTGTATTGGAAATGAGACCTTTTGTTGTTTCACTATAATGACATGTACTCTTGTTTTGCACACTCAACAGCTGTATTTTTACACCTCCACGATCTTAAAGGATGCCGGCATGGATGACAACTTAATTCTGTACATCACTATTGGCTTAGGTGGTGCAGGACTTGTAGCTAGCATTGTTTGTGTAAGTATGATCAACGGTTTCAAAGATTTTCCAAAAAGTTATAATGAAATAATGGCATAATGTCAATTTCCGCTATTCTCACACGCATTCACCAAGCTTTGTGTGTCCCTAGGGGTTTTTGATCGATCGTTGTGGCAGAAGAATTCTCCTCCTCCTGGGCTTTGGTGGGATGGCTGTCGGCTTTGCTATGTTGACTTTTTACCTCAATATGCAGGTAAGATCAATACTACAGGAGCGTCACAAAGTCTGTCTTTCTCACACGCGAGCATGATTTATTATACTTATGAGGACATCAACATTTTGGGGAGGCAATTTTACGAATACCATTTTAACCTTTTTTTTGTGTGACAATTTTAACCCTAACCGTGAAGCCTGCTATACAGTACTTAGTTGTGCACCGAAAATAGCAATCGCGTTGACAGAAGGCCATGGAAGTCAACCTGAATATTTTTTAAATTGGTCTCTATATTTGGTCTCTACAGTGGGTTGGTGCTATACCAACCCACTGTACATTATGGCCTTTTCAACTCTTGAGCCATAGTTGCTGGTTGGTTGTAGATTCACGGGATTCCTTCATTCGTTACGTAACTCCTGATATAAGCCACGGCCATTAATTTTTTTTGTAGTTCATTCGATTTTTTTTGCCTGGTAAACCCTCCCGGTTGCGTGAATTCACATTTTCATGCGTCTTACACATGACATGACGATGTGAATTCATGCAACCGGGATGGTTTACCAGGCTATAGTTTTTCTCCCAATTAGAATTTTCTTTGTTTGTTACTCCCACTACATTTTTGGTACAAATCTCACACAAATTGCCACACATTAACTCTCGACTAATGTGATAAATATGAAACATAATATATTTAGTTTTTTATTTAATCAATCTTTACCAAGATGGAGATATGCATTCCATACTGCAACCCTTTGTCATTGTTTATTTTCTGTATCAAAAGGACCAAGCCTCATGGGTTCCTTTTCTCAGCTTTGCCGGCATCATATTTGTTGACATTGCCTTCAGCTTGGGTCCCGGTAAGAACACATTTATGTATTTATTTATTTATGCAAGGGACCATAATACAATATCATACATCCTCATTCATTTATCTTGACCAATCAATCTGAAATTGAATGGATCATTGGCAAACGCAGGGACCATTTCCAAATAAGCCGTTTTATTCAGGTGATCTAAATGATAATCAGGAAGCATGATTCTCTGATCTTTAACTGTGTCCAATCCGTGTCTCTGTCTTTCAGCGTCTGTGTTATTCATTGTGTGCAGCGAGTTGTTTGAACAGACCTACAGACCTCCTGCCCTCATGATTGGAGGGTTTTTCGGTTGGCAGACTAACTTCATATTGGGACTAGTATTCCCTTTCATGCAGGTGGGCAGATGTTTCTGAGAAGCGAATTGAGAAAAAGACGAACGTAGCGAATCAGGCTGGATTCCAACAGTGTGTTAACAAAGTGTAGGCATATTGCTCATATAGGCTAGCAACAGCAATCCTTCTCTGGTTGACCAATATGTTTCAATATTTGACTGTTTTGCCTTGTGTATACAGAAAGCACTAAAGACGTACGTGTTCCTGGTATTCATGGTGATCTGTGCCCTGTGTGCCGTCTACGTCTACCTCATCCTCCCCGAGACCAAAGACAAGACCTTTGTAGAAATCAGTCGTTGCTTCAAGGAGATGAACAAGATCTCGGACTCCTCACCTAAACCTGAGCCAGATGGAGTGGCCAATGGAACATCTGGCCATGTTAATAAAACGTTAGATTATTTTAAAGAAATTATTGCATAGCTTGCATGCTAGTTCCGGCGGAATGGCCTCGAGATGTTTTACTCGCACGGGCACAGCACCGTATGTGTGCGATGCATATGTGACCTGTCTGCAACACTGACGTGTCAAGCAACTGACCTAAGTTGGTCTATTTAACGTACATTCAGCTGATCCGACAAGCTGGCAATGCCACACATTGTGAGCTTGTAGAAGGAATATTCAGTAGGCTGACCTGAAGAAATTATTAGGTTACAGCTTGACGATGTCAAAGGTCAATGTCAAACGGACATCGATGTCAAAACATACAAAACGACTGGAGAACAGATGGGAAGATTTTCACAAAACCTGGTGGCAAAGATCCATTGGCTGCCCCGAACAGATGATACATTTTGGGGTCAAAAAGGTCAAAGTCACAATCAAGGACAAGGGCAAAATTACAGAACCTGTTACATCTATGCAATTGTAGTTGTGAATATTGTTCTATGGTTAATGACATTTCCTTCATGCAACTTTTGGACTGAAACAGTCATCCAATGATTTTTCAAGTTGCCAACATTTGAGATCAATTGTTTGTAAAATAAAGTTTATAAAAAATTACGCCTGTATTCTTTATTGTGATTGGTCAGAAAGGTCGGGGGCACTCTATAGGACAATGTTGTGCCCATCTTTGTACTACGGGTGTATGACTTTTATCAGCTGACAAAACACATCATGCAGGCAAAAGCACTGATGTTATTGTTGCCTTGCATGTTATTATTGATGACCAAATGACCACATCAATACGTTTTTTTTTGTTGAAGCTTGTTTTTGTTGTCATTTTGTAGCAAAGCAAAAAAACAAGTAACAATTGGGTCAGCTTGCTAGGGTGTCATGTCATTATACGCGGACTGGTCCCATTATAACTAACCCTAACCTCACACTAACATAATGGTTGGAATAATGGGATGTCAGAATTATGAGCGGACCCTTTTGCCAGTATTGTTGAGGACCAATTCTATGAAGAGGTGTTGAAAATGGGTGGAGTTGTCCTTAAGTAAAAAATAGTCAATAGGATATCACAAATGCTTAAAAAAACTAAAATAAATAGGACATTTTGACAACTACCGAGATTTAGGTTGTTTAAAACCATCTGTTGGAACATTTTTACTTCGCACCCATAGATAGATGGAAAATTATATGTTCAACCATGGGTATACAAGGTTTTGTTCAAAATCAAAGTATTTAGGCTATTTAAAAAAAAACTTTATAAATATATATATATAAACCAAAAAATATATATTTGCCCAATACCCATCCATAAGGGTTAGGGCACAGTGTTCTGGAAACACTGATCTGAGGAAGTGACAGGGGGAAGGGGAGAGGTCTTTGGCGTTTATGACACGGTCATAAATCTCATATGACATGTAAAATGTTTAAGTGCATGCAGGGGAACGTGCATGCATGCACTCCACGGGCATATTATGTACTACTTATGTGAACCGTTACATACAGTATGCACGTGCATGTTTCTCTAAAGCATGTTTCCTTCTAAGCCTCCAGGCCCTGAGCTCCTAGGTACGTACGTTGATACACCGTAGCCATTGCTCTTTATAATCTGTTGTTTTTTTCCCTCTTTAGGTGACAGACAGAAAACATCAAGTGTGATCTGAAGATAACAACTTCGCCTCAATCAAGCCGGCAACAGAAGTGAGAGAATTAAATCTTGGAGTTATTTATTAATATTACAATTTAGGCATTTAGCAAACACTCGTTATCCAGAGAAAGGTAAACATATACATCAAATGCATAGAGACAGTGTAGCACCTCAGTAATATAGGATCATAGGTAAACCAAGAGCTCAGCATCAGTCTAAACAGTATAATATAAACAAAAAAAGAAGAAATAGGATGCCAGGTCAACAAATGAACCTAATATCCGTCTAAATAACATGCTACATAAATTACATTTTAACCTTTGCATAAGACTGCATGGTCGTCAAGGCTAGGTCAAGTCCTACGAGTCTGAAGAGGTGAGTCTTCAGATTACGGAAAATTGGGAGATGTTAACATGTTTTTATTAATAATAAATGACAGAACAATGTAACATTCCATAACAATGCTAAAATAAAATATAGATTAACTGAAAGGTGACAAAGAAGGCATCTAAATCAATCCTACTGCAAAAATGTTCATTTAACTATGTATATCCATATAATATTTGATCTACGATTACAAAAGTATATACAACTAGATATACAATGACAAGTAAGGCAAGGCAGTTAGAATGGAATCCTAGAATCTTTTTTAATCATCTTTTTTTTCATAAGCCCTGCACAAGTTGTGTCATGAAGGGCTAACAGACAATTATCTTAAATATAGTTATTCTAATTATTGACTGGATGTGCGAGACATGTTTGGGTGGATTGAGCCCAACTCTACCACTGTCTACATCCAGCCCTGTCACATCATATAATTCCCACTGCATTATGGCAGATTTTCCGTTGCAAGATTACTTCTAACTGCATTCTGGCCGATGGCTCATGGAATGGTCTGTATCTGTGCAAAAAATTAATAACCAATTTCACTGCTTGAAACATTTAACTCACAGTATGTGGTCACTTGACGTGACGTGACCACAAAGCTGAAGCAGCATGCTGGTAGTTTTCTTTTAATAGACATGGGAAGGTGCTAAAGGGGAGCGCTGGCTTCCCGTGGGTATTTACCAGTAGGGGCTTAGCATAGTGGGCGACACGATGCGGGTTTAAAGTCTGTTAAATGTCTTCAAATGGGATTCAATTTGTGTGGATGACTCAATATCAGTGTGGATATAAATACAACTCTGCTTCTTCCATGTTGTCTTTTCTGTATCACATTCTCCTGACATCTTCATTTACTAACCTGGAACAAAACAGCAGCAAACAACTTTAAACCCAGATAACAACAACAATCATGAGAGAAAATCTGAGTCTGCCTCTAAATTCTGCAAACAATTTGATTCATGACAGATATATCTGCCATTAGTTTTACAAACGACATGAGTGTACAAATGGAACCAAATGGACCCTTACAGGTCCATGTTCCATTTGGTACAAATGGACACTTACAGGTCCATGTTCCATTTGGTACAAATGGACCCTTACAGGTCCATGTTCCATTTGGTACAAATGACCCTTACAGGTCCATGTTCCATTTGTAGACTCTCAGAGTTAAATTAACACTGGGGATTTTACAGTGTAGATTGGGGTCACAGAGATAAAATATATATAATGTATCAAATGGGGGTCTGTGGCCTGGGGTTCTTGAAATGAAAAAGGTTTAGAATCATTGATTTAAATTAAGATCTAGTTCTTACCAAGGGCTGTTCCTGGTTTGACCTGAGAATAAACTGTATCTTCAGTTGTCTCTGGAGCTGGATATTCAGTGAATGGAAAACAGTGCACATAACATTTGATCAGAAATGATACGTAGTGCATTTGAATTCACAGTGTGTTTATTCTCAGTCTGATGACTCAGCTTTAACCATAAGGCTGTTTCTACTCGTCTTTTCAGGACTAGCAGCATTGTTTCAGTGCAACACATGCATTATTGAGGACTAGATTATAGCATAATATTGTGGATGTTTTGCAAGCATTTCACCTACCTTTCTTATTCTTGACTTTGCCTTTGTTTTGGTGGTTAACCTGGGCGTAGGTAACATCTGGTTCTCCTGTTCCTTAAAACACAAAAAACAAGTTAGAGTATTGTTATATTTTACAATGCAACACCTGTTTATAATCGTTAGTAATGTGCAAGTAATGTTAGTTATTTCTTTAAAAAACAAGAATATACACACATACTCTGCTGAGGGTGTACATATAGTGTTGTATATTTTGTATTGTTTTATGTTATGTCAATTATGTATTTTTTACCCTGCTGTATCTACAGTGCTTTGTCTTTCCCTGTAATCTGTATCTTAACTCCTGTGCTGCCTTTGATGCCTCAATTTTCCTCACGGGATCAATACAGGTCTTATCTTATCTCTTATCTTCAATTTAAAAAGAAATTGAATGTACTTAAAAGTTTGTCGTTCAGATTAACAATTTACTGAGAGAAAACATTCGATATTTTGCCTGGGATTTGTTACAAATATCCAGGTTCAGTAGCAACTCAACACTCCTAAGCCTCCTTAACAAATAACTGCATCGTCAGAAGTTGCACAATGACCATAATGCGCCCAATTATTGGAATTTGAGCAACTTTCCTATACAACCACTGCCTGAGATCTGTTGTCATCATAACACTTACAGTAAGACAACATGACACAAATTGACATATGACATGATTTGGAAAGAAGGCGTAACAAAAACATCCTTCATTTTACAATAATGGCTCATTTGACTCAAATGAGCCATCTTATTTATCTTGCTGTCAGAATCATCTGGACATTGGATGACAGGCTGAAGCAAACTGAATGTTTGTGGAAGTTTATAAAGAATCACACAATGTACCTGTGGCTCCAATCTTCACTTCAGAATACAAAGAGCTCTCAAGTGGATCAGCAGACTTTTCTGTGGAGGAAACTCTGTTAGGAACACTTTAATGTTTAGCTAGTTACGTATACATATATGATTGTGACATTGTTTGGAGGACACAGCCTGTCATTGCACATGCTCTATGTGATGAATGGGGGCACAATATTTTGTCACGAGAAAATAACACACCTTCTATTTACAGTAATGCCACTTGTATACCAATAATAACAAGTCTGTAATGTATGAAGTTGAACTACTTTCCCCCCTGTCTTTTTGTGCACATCCTACAAAGCAGTTACATTTATTTAAGCATTTTGTTAATTAGTCCAATATAAAGTTTTAAAAAATGAGATGAGATGGGCATTTGCCTTATACAGTCCATAACATTGCACCTTCATAATGTCATCTTCATTTCATGTTTTTTTTTGTGTGCTCACCCTTCTTTTTCTTGCCCATATGTTTGAGTTCAATCTGTGAATATGTCACATCACTGGGTTCAGCTGCAGCCTCATCTGAAATAAAGAACCATAGATAAATGTAAATTAAATTACCAATTCATCATCTCCACCTTATTAATCTTTACAATTCAGTAAAATATAACAGCTCCCTCTATGAACATCAAACATTTAAATAAGCATGTGATATCATGAAGTACAGTATGCTTCCATTTTCAGTTGCTTGAGAGACTTTGATTGCCTCTTAGAGGTTGGCACCGCAATCTGGGAAGGGAAAATGGAGAGGCTGACTTGATCAGTTTCATTCAATATTACCGTGGTCCAGATGAGTTAATTGAAACTATCTGTAAACATTCCAGGTCTAATGTTTTTAAATGGATTCATGTTCATGTAGATAGCATGTTAATCCATATGACACTATTTAAAATGTCTTTGCCTGTGTGAAAAGAATGGTTTTATAGCTGATTGATTGATTGATTGATTGATTGATTGATTGATTGATTGATTGATTGCTTTAAGTCCATTCTCAAAACAGAAATGTCACTGTTGGGGTTAGTGATCAATGTGTGATTGATTGATAGTGATTAGTTGAAAAGCTGACCATGTTGAAGTGGGGAGTGTCCATTGTCTGGACTTCCTCCATGGTTGGTCCTCTGGTCTGCTGCAGCGTCCTGATTGGTTCCCTGGGACTTGAGGGATCTATTTCAAGATCGATATTTAGCAACATAAAGTAACAAACAACATATACTATGGCCGTGTTTTAAGAAGATACAGATAAAGCTGACCCCTGTTAGTTTGAGTCTTGGTTATCTTAAGTTAATGTAATTATTATTGTTCTACACATTAGTGTAGTTTAGACATCTTAGTGACCCCCTTTACACCGCATAATTCCCAGATCACGATGAGCCCATAAAATATCAGGGATGAGCAGAGCTAGAAAAAACAAAATCATCTGAGAAGAAAATACATTGACTGAGGAGAGAACGCAATGCACAATCTAATTTCTCATCCATACACATCCACACACACACTTTCACGCACACACACACATACGCGCACACATTCACATGCGCACACACACACGCGTGCGTGCAGCACAAAGCGGGTGAGCCAGTCAGTGTGGCACAGCCCTGGAAACGCAGACATGTACCTACCTGACACAGCATGGATCTGTAATAAAGAGAGCAAAATATTTTAAACTTGTGTTTTAGACTATACAAGCCAGTCCTCTGCTGTTCAATGTTAGAACATGGAGCATGATTTTTTATTCATGTTTTAGATATAATCCCTTTCTGAGTGTTTCTCACCTTTGGATGTTCTGTATCGGCACAGCAGGAGCAGAGCGATGGTCAGTAGAATCGCAACAAGAATTCCAACGATCAGAACCACTACATTTAGAGAACCCTGTTCCACAGGCCCAGTCGCTGCAGGTTGAGACACTATGATGGCAATTAAATGAAATGTCAAATAAATACATGTATGCCTATCACTAGTAGGAAAACTAGCATTACAACAATTCATCTTTTGCATTTAGGCTATTATAGTGTATGCCTCAAGAAATTGCTATATTGTGAAATTGTCATATTATCATGAACCTGGAAGACCACTGTCATGTCTGTTGTCGTAATAGTTTACAAACAAAGCTGTAAATCTTTTAATGACAAATTAAAGTTATACGTAAATGTGTGTACTTAAATACATGAAAAATAAAAACAAATTAACTAAAATTGTTGGCAGTATACTCACATCTCACTGCCATCCAGCTCAGTGGTGATTCTCCTCCAGAATATTTACACTTGTAGAAGCCCTCATCAGACTTAGATACAGCAGGTATGATCATCTGCCCATTGGTTGCATTCTGAACAAGGTCTTCATTTCTATAAAAGTCCACGTTGGAGAGTGACAAATCTGCTTTGTGTTTGCAGTGAAGAGTCACTGAATGTCCCTCAGTCACAGGACGAATAGGGCTCACCAGGATGACAGAGCCATCTGTAAAACAGTTAAAAACGGTCCACAAGTTAGGATTGACACTGAGAAAATACAAGTTGATGGAATGCTGCAGTATAATTGTTATTGTGAATTAAGTAACTGGACTCACCATGAACTGTGATGTTGACAGCATTGCTGTACTCTCCTAATCCAGACTCACACCAGTACACTCCACTGTCTCTAAGTAAATATTTGGTCCATGAAGAAATTAAATTAAATTGCTTAGTGTAACTCTTCACTTTCCATTCAGTAGAGTTTCTTGTCTAATTCTCCGTAACATACTCACTATGGGATATCAGCGCCCCCTGGCGTTGATGCAGAGCTACATACCATAAACTCCCGGGCCATTCATTGGCTGAGAAGGGTATGTCACGTGTCCGGTAGACCGGAAGAGGTATAAAACCTCTTGCGTGACGTGGCTCATCCTCTTTCGCTTCTCTGCATGGCAGATGCAACAGCACAAGACATACCTTAATAATAACAAACGTAACTTTGATCAGGACAGAAACCAGCTTTAGCCCACTCGGTGGTACTTGTACTAACCGGGTTTTCCTCCTATTAAAAAAAAAAAAAAAAAGTTTTATTATTTCCGCTCCCGCGGCTATCTTCTGTTTCTTTCTTTTACTGCTAAAGCAAGTTTTCCTCCTTTGAGTTTTCCGCGCTCTTAGCCTTGCGGCTGAAAGCTAACAGGTTAGCTCGAGATGGAGGTTCCACGTCCCTGCGTATTGCTGCTCTGCCGCTTGATGATCGCCGGGGATGACCCTCATGGTTTCTGCATCTCGTGCCTCGGTCTCTACAGGGCCGAGGCATTTCCAAGATGCACCGGGACGCTGCGAGGACTGCGCTCTGTTCTCCACGCTGCACCTCGATAGCCGCTTAGCCAGGGCAGCGCCCTGGCTGCGGGAAGCAGCGACGTCTCGTCCCCGGTCGTCGCGGATCCAGCACCCCGCATGGACACCGGCCCAGGGAACGTGGGTGGTGGGGCCCACCACGTGCGCTCACAGTCCACAATGGGCCCTCCGGCAGTCCCGGCTGCGAGCGGCGTTAGCACCGCTCGCAGCACCTCCAGGCTGCTACACAAGCCGTGCTACGCAGCACTGCAGCGGCCGCTAGCACCGTGTCTGGGGGAACCACCCAGGTGCGACTACCTAGCGGCACTTCCTCCCCCTCTTCCCAGCCGTCTACTCCGCTGCCACAGCAAGGGGCTCCGGCAACGGCAGCATAGGCGAGGGGAGAACGAGGCAGAAGCTCGTGAGTGAGTTAGCCCAGACTAGCTACGTTAGCTGCTTCGCTAGGTTAACGTCGCCTTAGTCAGGCAGTGTTTTTGGTCTTAACACCCATGCAACAGGTTATTAACAGCGTTGTCCTAGCCTAGCTTGCCTCGCTAGGATAACACCAGCTTGTTAGCCTTCTCACTCTGTGTATCGAGCAAACCTCGGGGGCTTCTGAAGACCTTGGACAGGCTCATCGGGCGCCATTGGGACACATGTTGTTTTTGTCATAAGAATATGTTAAAACGTTCATGCTGTTTACTGTTTCTGTGCCTGCTCTTGTTTCATACTCATGTTCCAAGTACATAAAGCACATTAGCACATTAGCAGACTCTCACCGGTGCACAGACCGGTTCAGCCCCCCCCTCCCCCCCGGCCGTGCTGGGGGAGAGGACCGTGGCTTTACAGGCCTCGATGGACAAGATGGACGGCTCCTCGACTACCAAAAGGCCATGTTTAATGAAAACGAATGTGTGTTTAAAAGTAAAAAATTTTTTCTGCCAAAGAAATAAATGTGTTACATGTTACAAACGATCTCGTTCTTTCACGTGGCTTGAGAGCAGCGGAGCAGTGGAGTCCCCTACCGCGGGCTTCTCTGCTCCAATGCTCTCTGTATATAAGCCCATAATGTCTGTGATGCCCGAACTCCGGTATCCCAGACATTGATGGGATAATATCTGGGCATGTAATGTAAATGTATCAACGTTCTCAATTACATAAGCCCACACTGTCTAGAACACCCGAGTCCCGATGTTCTAGACATTGTTGGATAACATCTGTGCATGTTTTTGGATCATATGAAGGTAATATAAAAACCCACATCACCCCTGTCCGCCAGAGGGCGCAAATGCGCCAGTGGAATGGGGTCACGCCGGTTTTTTCCTTCCGTCCCACAGGAAGTGCTCACGCACCACTGTGAACCGGAAGTACTTCGGTCAGACATGACCCCTTGGCCGTACCGCCTCACGTTCGCCGCTGGAGGGCGACAAAGCACCTCCTAGAGGTTTGTCGACACTCCGTGCAGAGCCTTTGGGCCCAGACAAGAGGGCGGCGGCCAGAGTAAGTTAGGAAGAGAGTAATGACAGTAGCGTCGATCCCATTGTGAGAATGGAAGGCGGAAGTGCTCTGTCTACGTCAATGAGATAGTTCCAATGTTGGAACTATAGCCCATAGAGGCCCGCTTTGCGGCGAGAGCAAAGCGTGACGTTACTCTCTTTTCTACACTCTGGCGACGGCCAAGGTAGGATTACTCATAGGTATATATATCCAGTGGTGTGATCTAGTTTTCACTGTATATATCTATGGGCTTTTTTTTTTGTCTTAATTCTGACGCCGGGGTTTTTTCCCGTGGCCAATCACGTGACTCCTCCGAGTCCTCCGTTGGCCAGGGCTTACCAGCGCTACTAAACGAGGGCCACACACACGGCCCCGTCTGTCCAGCGTCGCGTCTGTCCAAGTAGCAGTGCTGTTGGTTCCCATGGGAACGAACAAGCCGCGGTGACGGACAAACTGGATGCTGACGTCAGGCAAGGTCCCCGTGACCAGTCACGTAGTAGACCCCGCGGGGTCCTTGGGACAGACCGTTAGTACCTCTACTGCCTCGAGCGGTCACCTCAGGGTTAGCACCGCCGGCGGCAGTGGCAGCGTCACTGGTCCCCATGGCAACGGTCCCCATGGCAACGCTCCCACTCTCCGAGCGGCCGGTGACGTCATCGTCCAATCCACTCGCTCGGTGTGTGAAGCAATGGGAGGTTTGCAAGGCTGCATTTCTCCACAAAACCCCCCGTGACAGAAAAAGTATTGTTTTCCCGTGCAAGGGGTCCAGCAGCCAATACTCTGAGGGAGGAAGTCTCCTTCCTCTTGAGAAAGGGCGCTATTAAAGAATTAATTCCGATACTTCTGTTTACTATCCCAGTACATCAGCGTTACACTGTATGTGTACAGGGTTTTTCAGTACAGCAGTGACACACTGTGATTGTACTGATCAACTCCCCTGATCCGCAACAACACATTGTGGTTGTACTGGTGTGTTTTCCACGTGCTCTTATGCATATAATCTCCTATGTCGGACACGGTGTTGTTCCTCTCATGCGGAGGATAAGGCAACCATGGCCTCACTAACAACAACACATTGCAGTGTTGTTTTTTGGTTCAGCGCATAGCCAGCCCCGCTAAAGCAACACCACGGTGGCCACCTACCACCGCTACCCTTCCACGGTCTCTAACGGCCCCGCATGTGCGGGTCCGCTGGATCACGTGGCGACATCACTGGTCCAGTTGGACACGTGTGCGTTGTCCGCACTGGGTGACATCAGAGCCCCTACTAACTCGCTTGCTGAGGCAGCTTGTTGGAGAGTTTGCAGTCCGGAACTGTTTACTATCCCGGTACTTCAGTGGTACACTGTGTGTGTAGGGGTTTTTCAGTACATCAGTGACACACTGTGGTTGTACTGGTCAGCTCCCCTGATCAACAACAACACACTGTGGTTGTACTGGTGTGTGACCCTCTTTGCGGACGGTGCGTTAAGGAGATGGGTGGACCAGCATTGTTTTCAATGCTTGTTTCCACGTTCCTTTCTATCCACCACGGTCAGGAGGTGGCGCGGCACACCGACGTGACCGTTTCCCCACTTGACGTCGCGGGGTTTTTCACCGTCACCGTCCGTCGAGCGTCTTGGTCCCATCTCAGCGGACCACCTTCATAGGGGATCTCGCTGGGCTAGACCAGGCTCACGGCGCGTCTGTCCCGGGCGGGATAGACAGCTTTTCGGCCTATGGTCTTCTCGCGTGAGGCGACAAGTCACATACAGGCTATGCGTGCAGGCGACGGGTCTCATGACTTCGGCCTTACACCTGTTTCGTTTGGACAAGCCCCACATGTGACCTTTTTTCCCCGGAGGTGGATGTGGGCTCTTGGAGCCCCGTCCACCTGAGGTTATCGGAAGGTCCGGGTATCCCCACGGTGCGTGGACACGCTTAGATCGTGGTCAGATGCAGCCCTTCTGTCCAAGGGGTCAGAATGGGGGCTGTGGTCTCGCGGAAGGTCATTACCACGGACGCCAGCCTCGCAGGAGGGGTGCCGTCCACGAGAGCCGCTCGGCCAGGGGGGTGTGGGGTCCCAGTCTACAGACGGCCCACATCAACTACCTGGAGCTGATGACGGTCTTCTTCTGACGGTCAGACTTTGCAAGGCTCGGGTTTCGAGGTTGTCATGTCCTGGTCAGAACCGACAACACCACGACCGTGTGCTATGCCAAAAAGCAGGGAGGCCTGGCCTCTCCAGTGTTGGACAGGCTAGCTGGCGATCTGACGCTGTGGTGCGACGCGCGCCTTACGTCAACCAGAGCCTCACAGGTACCGGGCCTCCTGAACAGCGGAGCGACTCTGTTGTCCAGGGGCATTTTTTGGTACGCAGATTGGCCTCTCCTCTGGAGATAACAAGCCAGATCTGGGCCAGGTTGGCCGACTGAACTGCTTTATGCATTCCCGTCACTGGAGTTGGTCCTCTCAACTTGGAGAGGGTCAGACTCCACGGACTGTCAGTGCCACTGGTGGCACTGGCGTGGGGCGCGTGGAGGTTAGGAATAATCCTCTCCTCTACAACGAGCCCTGGGCCCTCCCCCACGATCAGAGATCTGCTACGGCAGGCAGGGGTCGGGATTTTCCACAAGCAACCTCAGGACCTAGACCGGTGGGCTTGGCCCGTGAGGGGGAGACCTTGACTTCTTATGGCCTGCCCCCTGAGGTGGTAGCTACCATCCAGGGGGCGAGTGCCCTTTCCACGAGGTCTGCGTACGACGACAGGTGGAACCTGTTCGTGTCATGGTGTCTGAGTCAGTCACCGCCGGTTGAGGCCTTCCGGGCCTCGGTACGCAGCATCCTCATGTTCTTGCAGGACAAATTGAACCAAGGTCTGGTTTCTCGACGGTTAAGGTGTACCAGGCGGCCATTTCCGCTTGTCACGTGGGTTCGATGACATGACGGTTGGCCGACATCCGCTGGTGCGTAGTTTATGAACGGTGCCAGGCGGGCCAGGCCGGTCTCTAGGCCTCTGTTCCCGGCCTGGGACCTGGCGGTGGTGCTGGGGGCGCTTTGCCTCCCACCGTTCGAGCCTTTTCACTCTATGGATCTGGAGATCGTTAGTCTCGAAACGGTTCTTGTGGTTGTTTTCACTACAGCTACACGGGTCAGCGACATACATGCGCTCTCAGTAAGTTCGGAGTGCATGAGGTTCTTGGGAGACGACAGCAGGGTTTGGTTAAGCCCAACATGGCGTTTGTTCCCAAGAACGGAATGGTGACCCAGACACCAGTTGAGCTGATAGTTTTTCATCCGCCTCCTTTCGCTTCTGCAAAGGATAGGCGGCTGCACTGTCTCTGCCCAGTGAGGGCGTTGAAGCTCTACTGCCAGAGGACGGCGGTCGGCCGGTCGTCGTCGCAACTTTTTGTCTCCTTCGGCCCAGATGGTCGGAGGAAGGCAGTGACTAAGGCGACGCTTTCTAGATGGAGTTTGGATGCCATTAGGCTGGCCTACGTCAGTAGTGGCGCTCCAGTTCCAGAAGGACTGAAGGCTCACTCTACTAGAGGCGTGGCTACTGCCTGGGCCCTCTCCAGGGAAATGTCGGTCCAGGAGGTGTGCGCGGCCGCAAACTGGTCGTCTCCATCGACTTTTGCGGCCTTCTGATTGATTGATTGATTGAATATTTTATTAGGCAAAAAAATGTAAAACAGCACAGTTACATTTAAAATACTTTGTCTAACAGGTCCGTTCATAAAAGTCCTTGCAGACTTATTTCCAATGAGGGCCTTGGTATTTAATTCATAGGCATATATAGTGGCACCACAGTTCAAATATCATTACAAAATAAACAGCCAAAAACAAATATATAACACTATGTACAACAAAAAAAAATAAAAAAGAGGGGAAAAAAAATATGTACAAGAACAGGGGGGGGGGGTCTGCTGTCTAACGGGAAAAAGGTACTACCTCCACCTTTGGCCTCCTGAAAGGTGATTTTTTAAGGCTCTTTTAAATGAGCCCAGCGAACTGCATTTTTTGAGGGATGGAGTTAGACTATTCCAATCCTGGGTGGCAGTGCTGTAGAAGGAGAATTTGCCCATGTTTGATTTATGGGTGGGTGGTACCAAATTGTTGTTAACGCTCCCTCTGGTATTGTGACTGTGGGTGTCGCTAACCTTTTGGAGGTATTTACTCAGATATGCGGGAATTGGGGGCATATCGGGCAAATTTGCATTTACAATTTTGAAGGCCAGTCCCATTTTTAGTTGTTTAACCCTGTCTTCCACCCTGAGCCAGCCTAGGCTGGCAAAATGGGTGGGAGAAAGGTGGGTCATGGGCCCCAATCCGAGGAGTAGCCGAATCAGTTTGTTTTGGGAGGTTTGAAGCTTAGTCTTCAGTGACACTGAGGTGTTGGAGTACCAGGAGGTGCAAGCATAGTCAAAAAGTGGTTGAATCAGGGCCCCAGAGAGGGTCCTGAGGGCCTGAGGGTTGACAAAAGAGGAAACTCTGCCCATAAATTTGGTTCTCTGGTTTACTCTTTTGACCACCTTTGTAGCCATGCTATCACCTGTCAGGTATTTGTCAAGTACACAACCCAAATAGGTAATCTCTTCTTTGCTAGAGATAATTGTGTCATCGACTTTGACCTTGAAATCATTTACATCCATCTGTCTGAGGGAATGTTTGGTCCCAAAGAGAATGGATTCAGTTTTCCCAAGGTGTAGTGACAGTTTGTTATCGGTAAGCCAAGTACGGATTTTTGAGAGTTCGGAGCTGAGCGCCTCCTCAACTTGCAACTTGTCCTCTCCCGAGATCAGGAGTGCCGAGTCATCAGCGAACAGGAACAATTTGCAGTTACAGGCAGCACTCATGTCGTTAATGTATAGAAGAAACAGTAACGGCCCTAAAATGCTGCCCTGAGGAACCCCACAGCTCACCGGGAGGGATGAGGACATGGTTCCGTTGATGTCAACCACTTGTTCTCTTCCCTCCAGGTAAGATCTCATCCAGTTTAGTGATGTGCAGTCAAAACCAATCGCCCTCAGCTTATCAAGTAAAATTGAGTGGTTTACAGTGTCGAACGCTTTTTGGAGGTCCAACATGACCATGCCGCAGTATTTGCCCGCGTCTACCTCACGTTTGATGTAGTCGGTCAGATACAGTAGGCATGTGTCAGTGGAATGGGAGGTTCTGAAGCCCGATTGGAATTCAAACAACAGTTTATGCTCGCTGAGGTAGCTGTTGATTTGTTCTTGAATTAATCGCTCTACAACCTTTGAGATGGAACAAAGGATGGAAACAGGCCTATAGTTGCCAGGTTCTAATTTGCTTCCTTTTTTATGCAGAGGGATTACTCTTGCCAACTTGAAATCCTGTGGGACGTGACACTGGCTGATGGATAGGTTTGTGATTTGGGCTACTATGGGGGCAATAGCAGTAGCTGCGTCTCTGAGGAATCTGGTGGGGATATTGTCAAGGCCGGTGGCCTTGTTTGGCTGGAGGGCGAGTAGTTTTTTCTGCACATCATCAGCATTTACTGGTTTGAATGAAAAGGAGTCTTTTTTAGCCCCTAGTTTAACATAGTGAGCATGGATGTGGTCAGAGCCGTACAAACCTGAATGCTGAGGAAGTTTGCTTACCAACTGGGTTGCAATGGTGGTAAAAAAGCTGTTAAAACAGTTTGCTACCGCTTGCTTGTCGGTAATGAGCACGCCACTTGAAATAATGCAGATGTTTGTAGCTTTGGTTTGAATTTTGTTGTTGCAGCCCAATTTCTGTAGCGCTTCCCACAGCTTTTGTGGGTGGCTTTTGTTTGCCTCAATACTTTCATTTAAGAAATTCTTTTTGGCAGTTTTGACCAATTTGTTTACTACATTTCGTTGATTTCTGCATCTTTCAAGTAGTTGCACATCTTTGCATTTCCTGAACTCAGAGTACATTTTGTTTCTGAGTTTGATTGCATTTAGGATGTCTCCATTACTACAGCCTGGATGTGGCAGCGGCGTCAGTGGCGCACGCTGTACTGGACATAGCGGCTGTCTCTAGTTAGGGTAGGGGAGGTTAGGCAGGTCTTTTGTGTAACCCGCCTTTTTTCCCTTCTCTACCTTCCTTCTCTTGAGTCCCCTCGGAACCACCGTTGGTAGGTTTCCAGGGGAGGAGGCCCTGTTTCCTTGTTTTCACTTATGGGTCAGACTTGTGTCTGTTCATTAGTTGAATAGGCAGACTTGGTCTGTCAGGGTCCTTTTCTTTCAATTATATACCGCACCCCGGCCCGGAGGGCTGGGGCGCCCGTGAGGCCGAAGGTCACGTCCATGGGGACGGGGCCTTATGGCTAGGGGGCGTGCGGACCTGAGATTCGGTATGGCTATAAGCCCCAGGGGGGTTTATGTATCCCATAGTGAGTATGTTACGGAGAATTAGACAAGAAACTCAGGGTTACGGATGTAACCCCGGTTTCTTTAGAATTCGGAGTAACATACTCACCTAACACCCCTGTTTGTGTGCATCTGCATCCAGAGAGCGTGTTAAAGAGGATGAGCCACGTCACGCAAGAAGTTTTATACCTCTTCCGGTCTACCGGACACGTGACATACCCTTCTCAGCCAATGAATGGCCCGGGAGTTTATGGTATGTAGCTCTGCATCAACGCCAGGGGGCGCTGATATCCCATAGTGAGTATGTTACTCCGAATTCTAAAGAAACCGGGGTTACATCCGTAACCCTGAGTTTCCCTCACAGCTCAGAGAGACAAACGTAGAGGTGAAGTGCTGAGCTCTGTTAGGACTCATTGTGAGAGAAGCTGAAGAATGAACATCTAAAACACAACACAGTATCAGAGGTCAAACAAAGAACAGCATTAGAATAACATACTGAACTAAACTCAAGAAAAGAGAAATACAATTAGGGGAAATGAGGGGGCCTACAGAAGAGCATGTATTTCATTGTACAACGAATAGTCAAAGTAGCCGATTCACAAGTTTGCGTGTTGCATCGTGAAGCTTTTGAAATTTGAATATTTTCACATACAATTGCATGCCTAAAACAGGGATGCCAGATTTAAAGTGGTTAAGAAAACAACCTAAAATAATTAAGAATGATGAATTATGAGTCACACTCACCACCAGACCACACAAACTGAGGTTCACTGTCCTTAGTGTAATAAACTGGGTCTCCTCTCCCAGCTTTACACACATATCCTCCTGTGCCAGTAGGACCAGGAATGATGTAGGAACTCTCTACAGTCCCATTGTGGCTACCAGGTAAGGGCTCATACATGTAGGTGTTGTCTGATGGTTTAGGAACAGCCCTGTACCAGGAGATTCTCCAGCCTTCTGATGATTCTTTAACCTCACAGCTCAGAGTCACAGAGTCTCCAGGACTCAACCATGGAGGAGACAATCTCAGAACAGGTTGGGGTTTGTCTGTTGGAAAAAAGAAATTGGGATTAAATACAATGTTATTACTGACATAAAAAAGGTCTGAAGATATTGATATTTCCTGCAATGCCTGAAGGCTGCATATTGACTCCCCCTCTCCAATTCACAACGCCCCCTTGCCATTTTCTATATAACTTAGATATAGTCTGAATTACATGACACTGTCAAAACACACTGCGTTAAGTTTGACCTCTACTCATACTTTTGTATCAAACAGTTTTTTAGTTGCTTGATTCAGTATTTAGATATTTGATATTCACTTGACCAGACACCCCTCCTATATACTGTAAGCCCATTCATCTTCAAACTAATTGAAGCCTAATTGATATCGTTCTAATGCAGGCGGGGACTGTCATTTTAGGAAATCGAAAAATGACACTGACACTTGCAGATGTGATTCATTGGGCCTGATAAAAAACAAGTAAGACGTGCAAACGCGGGAAGCGAACGCAGCTCGAAAATATTGTGTATTTACGGACTTGTAATCCGTGTTATTTCACCGTGATGGGGAGAGAACATTGACTGTGTGTGTGTGTGTGTGTGTGTGTGTGTGTGTGTGTGTGTGTGTGTGTGTGTGTGTGTGTGTGTGTGTGTGTGTGTGAGTGCATTGTCTAAATTCCTGCACTCTGGCGCACTCGGGTGGCTGCTTACAGGCAGTGCACGCATGTGAGTTATGTGAGCCAGGGGCAGGCAGGCAATGAGAGCGTGAGTCACATGGGTAGTGGATGCAGCCAATGAGAGCGTGAGTGCACACAGAGAGACTCACACACAAGCCGAGCACGGTTTCATAGTAAGCTCCACTTGCGCGGAGGCGCGCCTCCTTCCGCTGCATTCGCAAAAACTCAAATTTAGTGTGTAGTGTAGCGTAGTCTTAAGTAAAGTAAAGACCTAAGTTGGATTCACATTGAACGTGCGTAGTCTTCATTTGTGTGTATACACAGGTGTATTCATGATGAATGCCACTTACATTGGATGTGTGCTTGTGTGAAACATTTGCATACTGTAGATCAAAGTACATTAACACCATGAAGGCATGCACAGACAGGTCTTGTGTGACAAGAAGACAAGAAGAGGAAAGCAAGGCTAATTATATTATACACTAGGGGGTGCCACACATGGGAAAAGTTGCACTGCACGTCATAGAAACATACAGATAGTGCTTGTGGAAACACTTGCAGAAGTGCTTTAAGATCAAATATTAATATTATATTATATTATATTATATTATATTATATTATATTAACTTAAGTACATTGTTAGCAATTGAGCAGTCAACAAGGTGGGGAAATAGAATGGTTGTGAAGAAAAACAGAATAGATTTTGCAGACCATCAAAGCTATACAGAGTATACCGTATACCTTTAAAAGACATGGTGCTGGTATCGCTGAATGTGGAAAACTGTTGGTCATGCTTACGTCGACCGAGACAATAGTATGGACTACTGGGAAATTTCTCAGGAGGACCTATTACAAATTCATCTTCTTCAATGTAATTCTTGATCTTTTTATAATCCTTCCACCATGCGTACTCCCAGCCAGAAGCATTTTCTTCCTGTATTGTACACTTCAGAATAATAGTCTCTCCCATGTAAATCTCAGGCCAGTCGGTTTGTCTGCTGAGAACAGCCACAGGTTGCTCTGTATAAGTAGCACGCACGCACGCGCGCGCGCGCACACACACACACACACACACACACACACACACACACACACACACACACACACACACACACACACACACACACACACACACACACACACACACACAGTTAGGTGTACTTGTGGTCTCAAACTTTTTCATGTCAAGGACCACCCAAAATGATAAAAAATTAATGATAGCGAGGCACTCTGTGTCGCGCTATGAGTTTGTATATCTGCTATTTTTGAATAGCCAAAGAAATCATAAAATGACAGAGATGCGTTTCCGGATTGAATGGGTTAAACCTTGTGATTGTAAACTCACCATAGACGGTGATATTAACCGGGTTGCTATAGTGTGTGTAGTATGGTGGATCGCCTGTCCCTCCTCGACACCAGTAGCTTCCACTCTCTGAGACGGTAGAAGTCCAGATTCTGTAGGTTGACCCTTCTGTCACCTCCACTGGATCAGACGGTAGGCTGTGTCTGTACCAGTAGATCTTCCACCGTGAATCTCCGCCGTCTTCCACAGTGCAGGTGAGGGTCACACTGTTTGATGCCAGTACACTTGTTCTGTCTGATTTCAGCGTAGTATTTGGTTTAGCTGTTATTTACAACAGACAAGTCAAATAGAACTGCGTTAACTATTGAGCACCGAGTGCCGCGCTATGAGCTTGTAGATCTGCTATTTTTGTAAAATTGTGAAAATGTGTGCAAATCTTTGAATATATATTATTTTAAGCGAACATTTGTAAAATATTTTGTTCCAGGGACCTCCGGAAGCAAAGATTTGAGTTGCAAATGTTCGCTTAAAAAATTATATATTCAAATATTTGCACAAAGTTTCATGATTTAAAAGAAATAGCAGATCTACAAGCTCATAGCGCGGCACTCGATGCCGCGCTATGAGCTTGTATATCTGCTATTTTTTAAAAGCCAAAGTATAAAATATGACTAAGAGATGCGTTCCCGGATTGAATGGGTTAAACATTTTGATTGTTAGTTGTTTTATAAGAATCAAACGAGGTATAGTGTGTGTATCTGTGTATAGTTTGTATACAACTCACCAGAGACAGGGATATGCAGTGAGCTGCTGTAATCTGTGTAGTATGGTGGGTCTCCTCTCCTTCCTCGACACCAGTGTCTCCCACTCTCTGTGACGCTAGCAGGCCAGAATGTGTAGGTTGACTCTTTTGTCACCTTCACTGGGTCAGAGTTCTTTTCGTCTCTGTACCAGGAGATGTTCCATGAAGCTGTACTGTCGCCCACAGTGCAGGTGAGGGTCACACTATCTGATGCCAGTACACTTTTTTTGTCTGATGTAAGCGTAGCCCTTGGTGTAGCTGTTATTTGTGAAGGAGAAATAAAATAGATCTGTGTCATTATTGTGCTTGTTTTGTTGTCCACATAGTATTTGATTTGGTGCAGGTTTGACACCGGATTCCTTTCCTGACACAACCCTGAGCCTGTTAGAATTGAAAAACGTCAGTCCCTGATACAGGATATTTCTCTCTTTATTGTATGAGCGTTGTGAATGATATTAAATGTCTGTATAATATGTATTACTGATTAATTGAGTGCAAAGGACCACAATGGAAACAAGTCCCTGGGGCTTTTTGGGCCATTAGTTTAGCATAACCTTTGACTCTACTACCTGTACAGTTAATAAGCATATTCATTAAGTATACAATCAATCAATCAATCAATTAATTAATCAATTAATCAATCAAAACATAATCATAGTGATGAGAAAGTTTGATCATATGACATACCTGACACAATCAAAGTGACTTTGTTACTTGTTTTGTTGATCTCGTTGTAATCTGTTTGAAGAACACCAGTACACCAGTACTGACCACTGTCTTTTGCCTCTGGTTTAGTTAATGTATGTAGATTATTAGTTTCTGTATCGACACCATCTTCATCTTCATCTTGCTCTTTAGACGGAAGTAAATGTTGATTCTAATTAGAATCTTAAGAGATGTATTTTTCACATTGTGTGTGCAATGGTAGTATGCTACACCAGACTGTGGTACAAAAAAAAAGAAAGATAATAAACACAGGACATTATGTGGATCTCAAGATCGACATAGAAATGGCATGGCTACAATGTGGATCTCGGACTTCATGTTCATGATTGCCTTCCATTATAAAATTAAAGTAAAAATACTTTGCGCGTGCGTGTGTGCGCACGCGCACACACGCGCACGCGCACGCGCACACACACACACACACACACACACACACACACACGCACGCGCACACACACACACACACACACACACACACACACACACACACACACACACACACACATACACACACAGCCATAACAAGATATAATACGAGTACAGTAAAATGAGGAAGTGTATCAAGTGTAAAGAGCTAAGAGCATAAAATGTGCAAGAGAATTGTCTGACAGTGTTCTAACCTTTGTGGTAAAACGTGTACTGCCAGTCATCCTTCTCTTCTTCTTTCATGTCACATTTGAATGTAACAGACTCTCCAGTAAATATCTGGGAGCGGTTGGGCTCCAGGGTCAGAACAGCTTTTGGTCTCTCTACACAAAGAACAATTAGAATTAAACCAAATGCTACACACACAGCATTTATATAGTAATATATTGAGAGGATGCAGTATGTGCCATAAATATGATCCTGACTTGAGTGAATTAAGAGAATAAACATGGTGGAAAGAAACTAAGTATATTTACTTAAGTAATGTACTTAAGTACAATTTTGAGGTATTTGTACTTTGCTTCAGCATTTCCAATTTCCAATACTTTTACTTCTACTCTATTACATCTCGGATCCAAATATTGTACTTTTCCCCCAATTATTTGAAAACTTCAGTTACTAGTTACTTTGTAGATTTTGATTATTATCACAAAACATACATTAACCACTTCAGCCCTATATACATTTCGGCCATTTGAAAATGGCAGATCTACAAGCTCACAATGTACATTGTGAGCTTGTAGATCTGCTATTTTCAAAAGATTGTGTATACATGTGAAAACTTGAAATAGGACATTCTGCATAATGAGTACTTTTACTTTTAGAACTTTAAGGACATTTTGATGCCAATACTTTTGTACTTTTACTCAAGTACAGCATTCCAGACTTTTACTTGTAACAGAGTATTTCTGCATTGCAGTATTGATACTTTTACTTGAGTACTTTTTCCACCACTGATAAACAATAAACAGAAAATCAATCTTCACCTTCACTGTGTCCATAGGAGAGCAAGCTACTCAGTACTGAAAAACATTGATCAGACAATATCAATACTTGCATTTTAATTATTCCTAGTTCACAGGACACCAACATGGACAGCTAACTCAAAGTTCAATAAGAACAAATAACAAGCAGCAATAATTTGTCCATTCTAATGATTCCTTAATATCAGCGACTAATGATGCTTGACCAAAATATTTGCTGAGCAATACAGTAGTGTTAATCACAAAGCTAATTAGTACCTTCTTGCTTTCTGTGTGGACAGTGGTTTCAGGAAAGCATTGAAAACTTAGGTACTGTAGTTTCCTCATCAAAGTTGTGGTCTTTTAGTTTGGTTGTTATTGCTGGTAATAATACATTAATCTACGTCAAGTAAAAAAAACTATTGAATCGTGAAAAACATTGGCATCCTATAAAAACAACTACTAGGGACCTATACATTGATTCCATTGACATGCTTCCGTATTCAAACATAGCAGTTTGAATACAGTAACAAAACGTTACTCATTAAAATGGTTCAAATCCTATAGTTCAATAGACCTATTAGTAGTAATAGTGATATACTCACAGAGGAGCACACAGGGCCAGATGTGAGCCATCCTCTCCTGTGATCAACGGCTCCGCTGTACCATTTCTGAAAAATCTTTCTACTTCCTCTGTGAAACAGGGAAATAGAGAGAGGCAGGGTAGCGGTGTGTGTGTGTGTGTGTGTGTGTGTGTGTGTGTGTGTGTGTGTGTGTGTGTGTGTGTGTGTGTGTGTGTGTGTGTGTGTGTGTGTGTGTGTGTGTGTGTGTGTGTGTGTGTGTGTGTGTGTGTGTGTGTGTGTGTGTGTTTGTGTGTTTGTGTGTGTGTGTGGGGGGGGAAAAGTTTTCAGAAAAAGTTCTGAAAAAAATCTGATAAGCTCTTATCATCTTTGGTCTTATTATACATGGTTTAGAAGTAGAAATAAATGTCTTGCATAAAAATAAGAAAATAAAACACCAATTATTCTGTGTTCCACAGTATGTCTCTTCCTGAGATACGTACGATTAATTGTACTTGTGACCTTGATCTGATTCCGACCTTCACTTTCGACCTTTCTATGCCAAAAGTTAACCATGTATTGGGGGCATCCTACTTACAGTATCATTACCACAAGGTTTCATGAAGATTCAACCATCCGTTTCACTTTGACCTTTTGAGACCCAATAATAATCTCTTTCGGTCGGTCAGCCTACTGATCATTCATCAGTTATTTTGTTCACTGACGGAATTTGTACTTCCCTGGCCATGGGAAAAACAGAACTTAAATTTCAAGTATTCTCTTGAGAGCTCAGGGCTACAGTATGTCATTTATTGGCTTTACTTTTAATTAATTAATCTGTGTGAGCAGTTCTGGGAGCTTCCGGCCTCTCTTGGGGCGCATTGGTTAACAGCTAAACAATAAGCAAAAGGAAACTAAAAGGTGGGGTAACATAAATTTACAGATTCAGATAAGAGAAATAAAGACAATCTCAGACAACGTTTTACAATGCAGTGAAAAGACAAGAACGATAGACCACAAAGGGGTGAAGTGCAAGTGTCACAACACTGACTGACAGGAAGACAGACGTCTCTGTGCAGCCACAATGCTGCTGAGCATTTCACCACTTTGTGAAACACAGGAAACGTGTCTTGAAATGCTATTAATCTACTCTCTACTCCAGAGTGGTTCTGATGTCAAGGACCCCCGAATTGACACATATTATCTCGCGGACCCCTGTTTGAAAATGTATGCCAGGGAACCCCCATAAGAGAAGATTTTTACCATAGCAGTGATTCTCAACCATTTTAATTTCAAGGATCTTTTATCTTTTAAGGAGGTTTTATATGGATTAAGCCAAGGACCCCCATTTGATAAAATGTTTATCTCTGGGACCCCCAGTCTACACTGTAGTATCATCAGTGTTGAGTAAACTCTGAGAGCATTCAAATGGAAACAAATGGACCAGTCAGGGTCCATTTGTTGCCATTTGTACACTCTCAGAGTTACAGACACATAACGGTCGATTTGGTTCATATTCCTAACGATCAATCATTTGGCTGGGGGCCCCGTGGAACCTCTTCAATGACCCCTGGGGGTCCCCGGACCCCACTTTGAGAACCACTGCTCTACTCTACGAATGTATTAGCAACAAGAGCAGGGCAATCAACTGGAAACCTTTCTTCTGCGTCATGTAGTGATGCAGAACTGTATAGACATTAGACTTCACACAGCTAAGTAGCTGTGGTACATGGTTATAATAACATGGCTCTAAACCAATCAGATTGTCCTTTGAGCTATCCATTGTATAAAACAGTACAATTAAAGGAAGCATAATGCACAACAAAATACTATTAATTTATATACAGTTTGCTTTTTTCATAAATTTGCCATACAAACAGAATATAAGTGTTTATGGTGTGTTATTGATGGAAGAATAGCAGGAAAGGTAACACACACCAAAGGCTGTGGTTAAATAGAAATAGAATAAATTCACTCTGGCTCCATATGCAGTCGTTTTTATTGATTGACACAGACCTTCAGAATCGATGGCAACATTTACAGTAGGTACAGACATCATGGAAATCCAAAGATTCAACAAGAATCACAGTACAGTTTACAACACATTGAATGATTACTGAAAGTAGAACACATCCACCACAGTAGATTGATTGTAATATCAATTGATTGACATCATTGACCTACCTTGAACAATGTGAGTTGGTGAGGATTCCGACCTTACGTGTAATGAGAACTGGGTCTCTCAGGGTCACATTGCCTGGGCAGTGGAATGAGGTGCCTTGGGTATTATTTCTCCATTGATGGAAGCTGTAAATGTTTATGGCAGAATAGCAGGTAACCTTTTGTACTTCAGAATACAGTATACTGGACCATGCGTTTTGGTGGATATTGCATGTCACCCAGATCAGCCTCACTGTGTTCATGTTGCTGTACTCTGAGGCATTCCACCTCTTCAGTGGTTCCAACTTTCCTGAACAGTTCAGTGTAACTGAAATAAGTGTCATGATCTCGTTATTAGACCTTCATCAGGACATATATGTCGTCAACGTTTCGGCCAGTTCAGACCTTCATCAGGACATATGAAGGTCTGAACAGGCCGAAACGTTGACGAGCAATAAATTACCAAGTGGAACTTTTTGCAACTTTACCAGTGTGCAGACTCTATTCTTTTTTTCATAAACTATACCAGGCTTGTCAAACTCGCGGCCCGCGGGCATTTTGCGGCCCGCGGAAAGGTCCATTGCGGCCCGCGAAGTGATTTGAAAAAACACCTTTTCATACTAGCTCTAATGGAAAAAAAACGAGAGAGAAAAAAAAGACAAAAGAAACGGCGGAGCCGGCAGGCAGTTATCCCCCCCAACCCCCCTTGCCTCTGACTGCGAAGGTCTAATAGTGGCCAAACTTGTTTTGTGAGAACAATGGCCAAGTCATGTCTAAACAATCAAGACAAGAGGAGATCAAGAAATAAATCTAATCACCCACGCTGGCACAAACATGTCAGTCTAAAAGTGTATAGATCCCTGCTAACCAGCGCTGCCCAGGGAAACAAGGACGAGGAATTTTATTGGCTCACTATACATCGTAACATCGCTTCTTTAAGGGGACCGTAAGGGTCCATTTGGTTCCATTTGTACGGGTGGTTGCGTCGTTGCGTTTACATGTGCGGTGGAATAACGGCCGTTACGAGTGAAACGCTCAAAAGTTTCACTCGTCCTCTGTCTCCGTTGACAATTTTAATAATCCAATTGATAATAATCTGTTTAGGAAACTCTTAAAAACGCGAATGAATGACTAGTGTCGCCTAGTGTGACTGTGACATATTCAATGTGCGCTGTCTTCTCAGTCTATCGTTGCCGAAAATGGCTGATCAACAAGCTCACAACGTGGTGCGAACAGACGCGGTGTGAGCTTGGAGATCGGCCATGTTTGGTGCGTGACACTGTTGTACGATGAAGTATAAATTGCGCTTTTAAAGTGACAGTACACACATTAACCAGTTAACAGTTTCTTCAATATTATTTTCCAAAAGTAAAAAGGTCACTTAAAATGTAGTGCAAGTAATAAAATTTGGCTAAAACAAAGACAAAAGAATAGAAAAAATAAATATGCATTTTTTGTTTATAAAGAGCTGAAGAGACATGGAGATTTTATAGTAATTATTACATTATGAAAGTTACTACTGCTCAGAACCTGGTCCCTGATGTTGACAGGTCAGTTAAAGCAAAGAGATGTCAGGTACATCATTTTTTTGTAAAAAAAAAAAGAAACAAAAGAAAATGATGTTGTTTTGACCTGAGCTTTTACTGTTAGGGTTATTTCTTTTCTATTCTAAAACCGAAAAAAAGCATTGAGTGTCATTATTTTGATTCATTGACATTTTCTGAATTGTCGTTATTGTTCAATAAAAACGACTGAGTCATTGTCTGAGTTGCATTGCTGATAGTAGGCCTCAAAAAAATAATGTTGTGTACTGTAGCTATTTACTGAAAATATTTATAATTTTTTTTATAATCCATGCATCGATTCTTCAAACGCTTATCCGGAGCCGGGTCGCGGGGGCAACAGATCCCGAGGCGTTCCCAGGCCAGTGTGGAGATGTAATCCCCCCATCTGGTCTGCCCCGGGGTCTCCTTCCAGTGGGACACTATTATATACAAATTAATTCATAATTAATTTGTATATAATCTTCATAATTTTTTTTAAAGTGATATGCTGTAGTTATAGCAGTGACTGAGACAACAGACTGAAAAACAATGATGTATAACTGAATGTGCATGAGCGTGCATGCGTGTCTCCGTGTCTGCGTGCCCAGTCTGCCCACCTCAAGTCACCATTTGACCAATCTTGCCCGGACACCAAAATGAGTTTGACACCCCTGAACTATACTATCCAACATAAACCTCACAAATAGGACTAATCACCATATACAATATATTGTTATACATTGCATTCAGGAAATAATAAGCTAAACTGGTATTAAAAACATATTCAACAGGAATGCTACTCGTTAAGCAACAGATGAGACAGTTAAAACGTCATCACTTAGACAACTCGCCGGTGAATTACTACATAAACTGTCAAACTTATATCATGATATAAATCACAAACAGTAACTAAACTACTTCAAAACACAAAATTAGCACTTGTGCACAACACACACGATCAATTGAAAGTATTGGTTATAAATAGAGTAACTGAGAAGACTGGTAAGCAGTGGCTGATTGGCTGCCTAGGTGTGAACAGATAAAATGGAGGAAAAACTCAAGGACAGTCTGGACAGATATAGGTGAATATGACAGAAGGATAGATTATGTAGCAGGCTTCCTGACAAGAACAAAAATGCATCCCAGAGACTCAAGGATTTTCTTCAAAACATACTTTATGCTACTCCCCAGTCCCCCTACAGAACCTACCTGACCCAAATTTCAGTTTTTTATTATTATATTTAATCAATCTTTACCGAGATGGAAATATGCATTCCATACTGCGACCCCTTGTCATTGTTTATTGTCTGTATCAACTCTTTAGGACCAAGCCTCATGGGTTCCCTTTCTCAGCTTTGCCGGCATCATATTTGTTAAAATTGCCTTCTGCTTGGGTCCCGGTAAGAACACATTTATTTATTTATTTATTTATGCAAGGGACCATATACAATATCGTACATCCTCATTCATTTAGCTTGACCAATTGATCTGAAATTGCATTGATCATTGGCAAATGCAGGGAGTTAGGAAGCAGTTTTTTCCCACATCGCACGGGCACAGCACCGTATGTGTGCGATGCATATGTGACCTGTCTGCAACACTAACGTGTCAAGCAACTGACCTAAGTTGGTCTATTTAACGTACATTCAGCTGATCCGACAAGCTGGCAATGCCACACATTGTGAGCTTGACGAGGTCAATGTCAAACGGACATCGATGTCAAAACATACAAAACGACTGAAGAACAGATGGGAAGATTTGCACAAAACCTGGTGGCAAAGATCCATTGGCTGCCCCGAAGAGATGATACATTTTGGGGTCAAAAAGGTCAAAGTCACAATCAAGGACAAGGGCAAAATTACAGAACCTGTTACATCTATGCAATTGTAGTTGTGAATATTGTTCTATGGTTAATGACATTTCCTTCATGCAACTTTTGGACTGAAACAGTCATCCAATGATTTCTCAAGTTGCCAACGGATGTCAGAATTATGAGCGGACCCTCTTGTCAGTATTGGTGAGGACCAATTCTATGAAGAGGGGCTGAAAATGGGTGGAGTTGTCCTAAAGTAAAAGATAAACCAAATCTCAAATCAAAATAATCGGAAGAAAAAAATTATCAATAGGATATCACAAATGCTTAAAAAAAACTAAAATAAATAGGACATTTTGACAACTACCGAGATTTAGGTTGTTTAAAACCATCTGTTGGAACATTTACTTTGCACCCATAGATAGATGGAAAATTATATGTTCAACCATGGGTAAACAAGGTTTTGTTCAAAATCAAAGTATTTAGGCTATTTAAAAAAAAACTTTGTAGAAAACCCAAAAATATATATTTGCCCAAGACCCATAAGGGTTAGGGCAGTGTTCTGGAAACACTGATCTGAGGAAGTGACATGGGGAAGGGGAGGGTTTTTTGGCGTTTATGACATAAATCTCATATGACATGTAAAATGTTTAAGTGCATGCAGGGGAACGCGCATGCATGCACACCATTGGGCATATATGTACTACTTATGTGAACTGTTACATACAGTATGCACGTGCATGAGTGTGCATGTTTCTCTAAAGCATGTGTCCTTTTAAGCCTCCAGGCCCTGAGCTCCTGCTAGGTTTGTTGATACACCGTAGCCATTGCTCTTTATAATCTGTTCACTTATTTTATGTTTTTTTTCCCTCTATTCTTTGAAATGTTTACTAAATCCTAACATTTTTTTGAAAAAAATCCAAAAAATAATTGTTCCTGATTTTTCAAAAATAGCAGATCTACATGCAAGCTCATAGCGCGGCACTCGGTGCCGCGCTATGAGCTTGTAGATCTGCTATTTTTGAATAGCCAAAGAAATCTAAAGTGACACAGATGCGTCTCAGGTCTTAATGGGTTAAGGTGACAGACAGAAAACATCAATTGTGGTCTGAAGAAAACAGCTTCGCCTCAATCAAGCCAGCAACAGAAGTGAGAGAATTAAATCTTGGAGTTATTTATTAATATTGAAATTTACAATTTAGGCATTTAGCAAACACTCTTTATCCAGAGCAACTTACAGTAAGCAAGGTAAACGCATGAATCAAATGCATAGACACAGTGTAGTACCTCAGTAATATAGGATCATAGGTAAACCAAGAGCTTTGCATCAGTCTAAACAGTACAATATAAACAAAACATATATATACAGCAGAGGATGCCAGGTTAACAAATGAACCTGGCATCTGTCTAAATAACATGCTATAAATTACATTTTAACCTTTGCATAAGACTGCATGGTCGTCAAGGCTAGGTCAAGTGCTACGGGCTAAGGTGGAGTCTGAAGAGGTGAGTCTTCAGATTACGCCGGAATATTGGGAGATGTTAATATGTTTTTATTAATAATAAATGACAGAACAATGCAACATTCCATAACAATGTAACAATGCTAAAAAATATATATATTAACTGAAAGGTGACAAAGAAGGCATCTAAATCAATCCTACTGCAAAAATGTTCATTTAACTACCGGTATGTATATCCATATAATATTTAATCTACGACTGCAAAAGTATATGTAAAGACAAGTAGGGCAAGGTACTTAGAATTGAATCCTATAATCTTTTTTAATCATCTCCACACGAGTTGATGTGTAGCGAAGGGCTAACAGACAATTACCTTAAATATAGTTATTCTAATTATTGACTGGATGTGCGAGACATGTTTGGGTGGATTGAGCCCAACTCTACCACTGTCTACACCCTGTCACATCATATAATTCCCACTGCATTATGGCAGATTTTCCGTTGCAAGATTACTTCTAACTGCATTCTGGCGGATGGCTCTTGCAATGGACTGTATCTGTGCAAAAAATGAATTACCAATTTCACTGCTTGAAACATTTAACTCACAGTATGCTGGTAGTTTTCTTTTAATAGACATGGGAAGGTGCTAAAGGGGAGAGCTGGCTTCCCTTGGGTATTTATCAGTATGGGCTGCATAGTAGGTTACATAATGCAGGTTTAAGACTGTTAAATGTCTTCAAATGGGATTCAACTTGTGTGGATGACTCAATATCAGTGTGGATATAAATACAACTCTGCTTCTTCCATGTTGTCTTCTCTTTACACACAGTCTCCTGACATCTTCATTTACTCACCTGGAACAAAAAGCATACAACTTTCCACCTCTAATTCTGCAAACATTCTGGTTCATGAACAGTCTGCATGGCAGATCAGCCATTAGTTGTACAAACGACATGAGTGTACAAATGGAACCAAATGGACCCTTACAGGTCCATGTTCCATTTGGTGCAAATGGACCCTTACAGGTCCACGTTCCATTTGGTACACTCTCAGAGTTAAATTAACACTGGGGATTTTACAGTGTAGATTGTGGTCACAGAGATTAGTATATATTATATATATACACGCACACACACACACACACACACACACACACACACACACACACACACACACACACACACACACACACACACACACACACACACACACACACACACACACACACACACACACACACACACACACACACTTCATCAATTGGGGGTCTGTAGCCTATGGCAGTGGTTCTCAACCACCCCCCAAAATAATAATAATTGAACTGGGGACACCCCACCCTGACAAGCACTTGGAATGTAGGAGTTGAGGCATTCAATTTTGTTTGACTCGGTTCCACATACAAATATTGTGAAAATAACCCACAATAAGCCCACAACGACTCGCAATGCTTATACAGTAGATCGGCTATTTTCAAAAATATTGCCTCTTTCTTATATTATTTGACAATTTGGCCAATGTTTGATCAGTTTTCATGGTATATTTCATTCTTTCTTTCTTTCCTTTTATGAACTTTTTAGGTATTAAAAAGCGATCTGGGGACCCCCCAAAAAAAGAACCACTGGCCTATGGGGTTCATGAAATGAAAAGCGTTTAGAATCATTGATTTAGATGAAGATAGATTCTTACCAAGGGCTGTTCCTGGTTTGACCTGAGAATAAACTGTATCTTCAGTTGCCTCTGGAGCTGGATATTCAGTGAATGGAAAACACAGAAAATGTTATCAGAAATTATATGTAGTTAACAGTATGTCTTTTCTCAGTCTGATGACTAAGCTTCAGTCTTTAACTATGAGGCTGTTTCTACCAGTCTTTTCAGGACTAGCAGTATTTTCTCATGTTTCAGTGCAACACATGCATTATTGAGTCCTAGATTATAGCATATTGTGAATTGACGCTGTACGTTACAAGCAGATATTATTTATTTCACCTACCTTTCTTATTCTTGACTTTGCCTTTGTTTTGGTGGTTAACCTGGGCGTAGGTCACATCTGGTTCTCCTGATCCTTTTACAACACAGCACACAAGTTAGAATATTCTTTATGCAACACCTGTTTGGAATTGTTAGTAATGTGCATTTTGTGCAGTTAGTAATTTCTTTAAAAAACATATTTATACATGATATATCTCCAAAACACTCCTAAGCCTCCTTAGCAAATAGCTCATCAGAAGTTGCACAATGGCCATAATGCGCAAAATTATTGGAATTTGAGCAACTTTCCTATACAACCCCTGCCTGAGATCTGTTGTGATGATAACACTTAAGACAACATGACACAACATGCCATATGACATGATTTGGAAATGTTAATTGTTCATTTATTCTCTGAAAAGAAAATAGAAGAAGGCGTAACAAAAGCATCCTTCTTTTTACAATATCTTATCTTGCTGTCCGAATCATCTGGACATTGGATGAAGCAAACTGAATTTGAGGAAGGTTATAAAAATTAACACAATGTACCTGTGGCTGATCCAATCTTCACTTCAGAATATAAAGAGCTCTCAAGTGGATCAGCAGACTTTTCTGTGGAGGAAACTCTGTTAGGAACACTTTTTTGCTTTACCTATACAAATGATTGCGCATTGTTTAAATTGGAAGACAGCCTGTTATAGCACATGCTGCTTCATGTGATGTGACACGATTTTGCCACAAGAAAAAAACACACCATCTATTTAAAGTAATGCCACTTGTATGCCAATAACAAATATGTATGAAGTTGAACTCCACACAAATTTGATCACAGTTACATTTGTTTAATCATTTTGTTAATTAGTCCAATATAAAGTTAAAAAAGAGCTGCGATCAGAGCTGGGTATTTGCCTGTTTTTTTGTGTGCATGCTCACCTTTCTTTTTCTTGCCCATATGTTTGAGTTCAATCTGTGAATATGTCACGTCACTGGGTTCAGCTGCAGCCTCACCTGAAATAAAGAACCATAGATAACTGTAAATTCAATTACCAATTCATCATCTCCACCTTATTAATCTTTACAATTCTGTCAAATCTAACAGCTCCCTCTTTGAACATCAACATTTAAATATGTATGTGATATATCATTAAGGACAGTATGCTACTGTTCCATTTTTAATTGCTTGAGAGACTTTGATTGCCTCTTAGAGGTTGGCATCGCAATCTGAGAAGGGAAAATGGAGAGGTTGACTTGATCAGTTTCATTCAATGTTACCGTGGTTCAGATGAGTTAATAGCTGAAACTATAAACATTCCAGGTCTAATGTTTTTATGGATTCATGTGCCTGTAGAATGCATGTTAATCCATACGACACTATTTAAAATGTATGCCTGTGTGAAAAGAATGCCCGGTTTTAGCTGATTGATTGATTTATTGATCAAAGTCCTATTCTCAAAACAGAAATGTCACTGTTGGGGTTAGTGATCATTGTGTGATTGATCGATAGTGATTGGTTTAAAGGCTAACCATGTTGAAGTGGGGCGTGTCCATCGTCTGGACTTCCTCCATGGTTGGTCCTCTGGTCTGCTGCAGCATCCTGATTGGTTCCCCGGGACTTGACGGATCTATTTCAAGATAAATATTTAGCAACATAAAGTAGCAAAGAATATCTACTTGTTTTCAGAAAGGTACAGATAGAGCTAACCCCTAATAGTTGACTAATTCATACTATAGTTTGAATCTTGGTGACCACAGATGTTTTTCAGAGTAATTATTTTTACTACTTATCGTAGACATTGGTATAGTTTAAAGGTATCATGACATTCATTTTCACTTTTTTTATTTTCAATGTTTTATTTGGGGTTTTATGACCTCAATTACACCCAAAAAACCTGAACTTAGAACATTCAGTGGATTTTCTGTGGTCTGGGGTTTTCTGAATAATTAGGCTGAAAAGTAATCTGAGCTTGGCCCTTCGACAGTGAGGTCACTGTCGATTAATCCCGCCCACTCTCCTCCTCGCCCCTCCCCTCCCCTATCCTTTCCTTTGGGGGGGGCGGAGCAGAGGCGATGATTGACAGGCAAAATCCCTCACCAGCGACACCCGCAGGCAAAGATTTATTTTTTCATTGCAGTTGAAAAGGCTTTAGAAATGTGAGAGAAAAACACCTGCCATTGATCACTGGAATGGAATTTTCACTTAAAACTTTTTGTACACTTTTGAAGGACCAGGACAAAGACTTTGAATGTGGTGTAAAAGTGAATGTCATTAAACCTTTAAACATCTTAGTGAGTCCCTTAGCCCAACGCATAATTACTAGATCACAATGAGCCCATAAAGTATTAGGGACGAGCATAGCTGGAAAAACAAAATCATCTGAGAAGAAAAGATCCACAAACACACATTAATGCACAGGCACACAAAAGGACACACACACACACACACACACACACACACACACACACACACACACACACACACACACACACACACACACACACACACACACACACACACACACACACACACACACACACACACACACACACACCAGGTGAGCCAGTCAGTGTGGCACAGTCCTGGAAATTGTACCTACCTGACACAACATGGATCTGTAATAAAGAGAGCAAAATATATTAAACTTTTGTTTTAGACTGCTGTTCAGTGTTACAACATGTCACTGTAGCTGGAGCATGAGTAAAAAAAAGAAAATAAACTAGAAAATGTGTTCCTCGGAGCACAGGTCTCCGCCAGTACTGTTCCTGATTAATCCTTTCTTACCTATTTATATTACATATTGTCACGTGTCACTTGCCCAATGTTAGCTTGGCTGATGGAAGCTCACTTCAAAAAATATAAATGATTTTTTGAAGTGCGTCACCTATTTATAGGTTTCTATGTCATCATGCGTCTCGTTAGCCAATCAGAGCATTGGTGACAACAATATTGTCACGTGTCACGCGAAGCTTGACCAATGTTAGCTTGGCTGAGACGGGGGGACACACGGAAGGACAAGAACGAAAACATACTCTCCACCTCTGGCGGAGACAAATATATATCCCTTTATGAGTGGTTCTCACCTTTGGATGTTCTGTATCGACACAGCAGGAGCAGAACGATGGTCAGTAGAATCACAACAAGAAGTCCAACGATCAGACCCACTACATTTAGAGAACTCTGTTCCAAAGGCCCAGTCGCTGCAGGACACTATGACGGCAACGAAAATATCATTTGAAATTAATACATGTACTATCACTATAGTAGGAAAACTAGCACTACAGCAATTCATTTTAGCATGAAGGCTATAGTGTAATATAATGTATTGTGATTATGTTATAAACCTGGAAGACCACTGTCATGTCTGTTATTGTAATAGTTTACAAACAAATATCTTTTTATTTTAAGTAATCAGTCTTTAACACTAGTGTAAAGTTGATGAATGCAATTCTGCACAAGTAAAAGGTAGAATGACAAATTTAAGTTATACGTAATTGTGTGTACGGTACTTACATTTGCTCATTGTTTAAATACCTGAAAAAAATAAACAAAGGTAAATTGTTGGCAGTATACTCACATCTCACTGCCATCCAGCTCTGTGGTGATTCTAGTCCAGAATATTTACACGTGTAGAAGCCCTCATTAGACTTAGATACAGCAGGTATGATCAGCTCTCCATTGGTTGCATTCTGGACAAGTTCTTCATTTCTATAAAAGTCCACATTGGAGAGTGACAAATCTATTTTGTGTTTGCAGTGAAGAGTCACAGAATGTCCCTCGGTCACAGGACGAACAGGGCTCACCAGGATGACAGAGCCATCTGTAAAACAATTAAAAACAGTCCACAAGTTCACACTGAGCAAATACAAAAGCATTCTTTTAATGAGACTAAATTAGTTAATTGAATGTTGCAGTATTGTTAGGTAGTGAAAGAAGTAGCTGGACTCACAACGTACTGTGATGTTGACAGCATTGCTGTATTCTCCTAATCCAGACTCACACCAGTACACTCCACTGTATGCACTTGTAAGTACATGTTTGGTCCATGTAGATTCAGTCATTTTAAGTCTAGAAAACGTATTGAATTTATCATATCTCTTCATGCTCCATTCAGTAGAGTTTCCCTCACAGCGCAGATAGACAGAGTCACGGGTGAAGTGCTGAGTTCTGTTAGGACTCACTGTGAGAGAAGCTGAAGAATGTAGATCTAGAACATAACACAGGATCAATGGTCAAACAACAAATGACACAATGAGCTAAACTCAAGGGGAGAGAAATACAAATAGAAAACATTGGAAGTGAGGAAAAGTGAGAGACTGAATCAGTTAGTCAGTCAATCTACGGTCCTGCTGATTGTTAGCAACTTAAGCCCTATATTCTTTGCTGTATGACGAATAGCTAAAAAATATAATGACCCATAGCTTTGTGAGCTTGCCTTGTATCTATAGATCTGCAGCATGCATGTCAAACACCCAGGTTCTAGGTTGTTTAAAGAATTGTAGAAGAAAGATTAATTATGAGTCAAACTCACCACCGGACCACACAAACTGAGGTTCACTGTCCACAGTGTAATAAACTGGGTCTCCTCTCCTAGCATTACACACATATCCTCCTGTGCCTGTAGGATCATGAATGGTGTAGGTACCATCTACAGTCCCATTCTGGCTACCAGGTAAGGGCTCATACGTGTAGGTGTTGTCTGATGGTTTAGGAACAGCCCTGTACCAGGAGAACCTCCAGCCTTCAGATGAGTCTTTAACGTTACAGCGCATAGTCATTGAGTCTCCAGGACTCAACCATGGAGGAGACAAACTCAGAACAGGCTGGGCTTTGTCTGTTGGAAAGCACATTTCTCTGGATTAAATACATTGCTTACGATTTGACATGACCATATCCGTTGATATTGAAATTTCATGCAATGCCTGAAGGATGAACAGTTTTATCCAAGTTTCCTCTCCAATTCACAATACTTCCTTAGCCCTTTTCTATATAAATGAGGGATATTCTTACTTACATGACACAATCAACTTAAAAGCATCACTCCACCCTGTTGAAGAATGCAGGTCATTTTTTAGACTGCCTTTACACATGTAATCTCCACTGTGGGAGACAATCTTGATTTCAGCTTGGTTCTCTGGTGTGTATGAAGATAAGCTGGTTGTCTTCCATTCATAACTCCAGTCCATGTCACCTGCTCTTCCCTGTATCTCACACTTGAGAGTGATGGTCTCTCCACTGAATATGTGAGACCAACTGGGCTGCAGGATCACAACAGACCTGCCCACTGTTTACATAAAGAAATGCAAATTAGCATGTAAAATTATTTAATTCCAAAAAGAACAAAACAAGACAAGTCTAATAATGACCTGGGCTCCATGTCCAATGTTAAGCTATCGATAGCAAGGTATTAGGTGTGCAGTTCTTGAAAAAGCTGCACAAATCGCAGTGTGGTCTTAAGTGGCGAAGCCACACTAACAGACTATGAACACAAAAAAAATCCAGATGGCATCATCCTCACATTGTGAACTGGGCAACTGGGCACGTCAACAAGTGTATTGACAGGCTTGTCTCCCTGCAGCCAAATTGCAATACAACCAAATGGGAATAACAATCTGTATGCTTACCAATACAATACAACTAGAACTAAAACTGTTTCACAAAAACAAAGCCAATCGTAGTCAATACGAATAGAATCCGAAACATCTGACAGATACATCTTGATCACGTGACTACAGAGATAAGGTGTACCAATACGGGTGAGGTTTGGACAAAATCGGTATAGGAGTAGAAGCAAAAACTGTGTTTTGCAAAGAAAACGCAACGTTATCACAACAATCACAACACTTGTTTCATTCACAGAGAATGTAAACAGATTAGTAAAGCGTCAACGTCATTTCCTTGGGCGGTACTTCCGCCAAATTCCGGTACTTCCGTTTAGACACTCAATCGGCTAGGTCTTGCCCAGCGTGGCTTTTATGGGAACTTATTGACATACATAAACAATACATCCTTTTCAAGATCTCTTGGCCTTCAGCCACACTATGTGTGTGTGTGTGTGTGTGTGTGTGTGTGTGTGTGTGTGTGTGTGTGTGTGTGTGTGTGTGTGTGTGTGTGTGTGTGTGTGTGTGTGTGTGTGTGTGTGTGTGTGTGTGTGTGTGTTTGTGTGTGTTTAACCAATGTATTTTTTATTTTATTAAAAAAAGCCAAATTAATTTACCAATTCTGTTCATGGTGACTGTATCACTGTAGTCAGTGTAGTAAACCGATTCTCCTCTCCCTCCTCTGCACCAGTAGATTCCACCTTCTGACACACTGATTGGTCCATCTTGCATGATCACTGAGTCTGTGTTCTGTTGGTACCAGTAGTATTTCCATCCAGATGAGCCCTCCACAGAGCAGGTCAGTGTAACACTGCCCCCTACAGGTATGTCTGTTTGGTCGGCTTTCAGTATGGCCTTTGGTTTATCTGCTGTTCAGATTAGGGAGAAAAACGTTACAATTAAAACAGGCACTTGAACAGGCAATTAGAACAGGTAATTAGAACAGGTAATTGCCATGGCAACTGAGTTTCCCTTATGCAATCAATAAAGGTCTATCCTTCCTGGAGAAACCTTCTCTTCATCTCTTGTTAACCTGAAACTGTAGATCAATAAGCTATCTAAAGTTGTTTTCTATCCAAGTCTTAGATAGACTTGTGATTGTTTCAAGACAAATACTGTAGAGTCTGACTAAGAGGTTAACAACCGTATTTGTTCTTGAAACAAGCAGAAATCCTCTTTGTTGTAATTGCGACATGAACATACAGTACAAATGCTGATCAAGGCACACTTGAAGATGTGATTCATTGTGAGCTATTCAGCAGTCAACAAGGTGAATTTGCAAACCATCGAAGCTATAACATACCTTTAAAAGACAAGGTGCAGGTATTGCTGATTGCGGAAGGTTGTTGATGATGCTTGCGTCGACCTTTACATGTGTAATCACCACTGGGAAATTGCTCAAGCGGACTTATTACAAATTCATGATGTTTTTCATTGTACATCTTTATATTCCTATCATACTTAAGCCATGTGTACTCCCAGGCAGAAGCACTTCCTTCCTGTATCGTACACCTCAGAATAATAGTCTCGCCAATGTAAATCTCAGGCCAGTCAGGGTGTTTACTGAGAATAGGCACAGGCTCATCTGTATTACCTGTAACATACACAGATAGGTTCAGAAATACTTTATTTGTGGGTAAATATATCTTCTACATTAACCCATCCTAACTATTAAGATTGTTAACCACATGAACCCTATTCTGAGCATGTCATAATAGGCAATTGACTATTTTCAGCTAAAAGATTTGGTGTAAAGGGAAGAAAGGACCAAGTACGGACCCCTGGGGGACCCAGGTCAACAGATTATATAGGGTTTAAAGTGGTTAATAGCAACCACTGAGCAGCATCTGGACACCATCTGAGGACTTGAGGCCTCTCTTGGTTAAGAGCACTGGCAGGAGTATGTCCCTAGCATGTGGATCTTTTTTTATAGGAGGAAACCCAAATGGGGGTCCCTGCTGGGGATGTATTAGAAGCATTTTATTTTTATTTGTAGGCAGTGAATGCCATCACCTTTCTATGAAAAGATGCTAGGGTTCATGTGGTTAAACCTTTTGTTATCGTCTCCGCCAGGCCAAATGAGTATGTTTTGCACCCTGTCCGTCCGTCCGTCCGTCTGTCCGTCCGTCCGTCCACCCGTCCGAACATTGCTGGCCCACACTAACCTACCTGACCTGGCGGAGACCTGTGCTCAGAGGAGCACTTTTTCTATTTTCTTTCCATATGAAACAAACAAACTATAATGTATAGTTTGTATGACTCACCAGAGATAGTGATATAAATCGGACTGCTGTAATCTGTGTAGTATGTTGGCTTTCCTCTCCCTCCTCGACACCAGTACCTTCCACTCTCTATGACACTGGAGGGATTGAATGTGTAGGTTGACTGTTCTGTCACCTTCAATGGTTCAGATTTTAGGCTGTTTCTGTACCAGTAGATCTTCCATGAAGCTGTACTGCCATCCACAGTGCAGGTGAGGGTCACGCTATCTGATGTCAGTAGGCCTACACTTGTTTTGTCTGACATTAGCGTAGTCTTCGGTGTAGCTGTTATTTGTGAAAGAGAAATCAAATAGAACTGCATAACTATTGAGCCACAGTATCTCTCCTGACTATTAGAATTTAAAGGGACTACACCATGAATGTTAAAGAGGTGGTGCCATGTTTTTTTTTCATGTGTCTATGAGGTTGATAGAACTTCATTAAGCACCCTGGTGGTGTTTTATGTCTTCTCTGACTATTTTGAGTTTCTTCCTGGAGGCTGAAACCTTGAGGGTCAAATGTGCCAATAGAAAAACAGCACTTTAATGACACAGTAAAATTATACCCTCTCCCTCATTATCATAACACAACAGGTGTGAGGAGGAGGAGGGACTAGGACAGGTGGGTGGTGCTAAGGTGGTGGAGGAGGTGCTAAGGTGAGAACCAGGTATACTTAATGAACTGGAGGCGTGTCCACATAAAAACATAATTTTAACACTTTCTGTACACTTTTTTGAAAATAAATCTTAGGTTAAATCTTAAATCTTGTTTTAGAGGGGGGGGGGGATCACTGAAAATCACGGCACCCTGTCTTTAACTTTTTCTTATTTTTTGTGTGTTTTTGGTCTCCCCCTACATCTTCTTACTTTTTCCACACAGAACCAGGAGATAACATGCATACAAACTGGCTCAATCGCGCCACGTGCCAAATCAGGACAATGTGGTATTGCAGGTAAAAGTGCTTTATAAGCCAGAGAGAAGTTAGTTGGAATGAGTATATCTGAGGCTTGATTTAGGCTAAAACCTTTTGAAAAATGTTTGAGGGACATAAACAATGTGATATTAAATGTTTTAAAAAAAATTACATTCATGGTGTAGATCCTTTAAAAATATCAGATATTAACCCCCCTTCCCTCCAAGGCACTGCTGATTATCAAGTCCTACATTTCCCAGTCATGTCCCTGATATTTCTCTCTTTATGGGTAGAGAATCATAATTAATAAGTGGTTGTATGAGTGCTGTGAATGATATTAAACATAATGGTAACATGATGATTAGAAAGTATGATGACATGACTTACCTGAAACATTCAAAGTGACTTTATTACTTTTTTTCTTGATCTCGTCATCTGCCTGAAGAACACCAGTACACCAGTATTGACCACTGCCCACATCTGCCACTGCTTGAGTTAATGTATGTGTTTGGTGATGAGTGACTCTCTCAACACCATCTTCATCTTCATTGTGCTCTGTAGATTGAAGTAAATGTTTATTCTGATGAATATCCCAAGATTCAAGTGATTTATTTTTCACATTGTGCGTGAAATGTTGACATACTGTATCTATGAATTAAATGAAGGACTCCAAATTTGGGCCAGGTTTCAGCGCAATCACAGTCCCATTGATAACATTATAAAATGATGTAAGTTAAATATTTCAAAAAGTATAAAACAGATCAGTTGAGGTACTTCCATGGCCTACTGGCACAAGGAAATTGGTGCTCATCAGTCCAGTGGTTTGCAAAATAACACACACACACACACACACACACACACACACACACACACACACACACACACACACACGGTAGCAGATTTACGCCATAACAAGATATACAAGATACGAGTACAGTAAAATGAGGAAGTGTATCAAGTGTAAAGAGTGTGTCAGTGTTTTCAGTGTGAAAAGTGTACATAATTTTGAACCAAATAACCTTACAGGATGTGCAAAAACAATAACGGTATATACATACATTAGGATTGTCTACAGAATATACATAATCTATACATACATGCAGCCGAAGGCTGGCCAAAGTGTATAGTGTAAACATGTTAATATTATGTGCTGAACTGTATACAATACATTCAGAGCTAGATAGTGCATAAAATGTGCAAGAGAATGATCTGACAATGTTATAACCTTTGTGGTAAAAAGCGTACTGCCAGTCATCCTTCTCTTCTTCTTTCATGTCACATATGAATGTAACAGACTCTCCAGTAAATATCTGGGACCGGTTGGGCTCCAGGGTCAGAACAGCTTTTGGTCTCTCTACACAAAGAACAATTAGAATAAAACCAAATGCTACACACAGCAGTTATATAGTCATATATTGAGAGGATGCAGTAGGCTATGTTCCATAAATATGTTCTTGACTGAGTGAATTAAGAGAATAAACAGCAGTGGTGGAAAGTAACTAAGTATATTTACTTAAGTACTGTACATAAGTACAATTTTGAGGTATTCGTACTTTACTTGAGTATTTCCAATTACCAATACTTTTACTTCTACTCCAATACATCTCCGATCCAAATATTGCATTTTTATTTCACTACAATTATTTGAAAACTTTAGTTACTAGTTACTTTGTAGATTTTGATTATCACAAAACATACATTAACCACTTCAGCCCTATTTACATTTCGTCCATTTGAAAATAGCAGATCTCCAAGCTCACAATGCATCGCATCGCAACGCATTGTGAGCTTGTAGATCGGCTAAGATTTTATACATGTAAAAACTTGAAATAGGACATTCTGCATAATGAGTACTTTTACTTTTGGAACTTTAAGTACATTTTGATGCCAATACTTTTGTACTTTTACTCAAATACAGAATTCCGGACTTTTACTTAGTTGTAACAGAGTATTTCTACATTGCAGTATTGATACTTTTACTTGAGCACTTTTTCCACCACTGATAAACAGAAAATCAATCTTCACCTTCACTGTGTCCATAGGAGAGCAAGCTACTCAGCACTGAAAAACATTGATGAGACAATATCAATACTTGCATTTTAATTATTCCTAGTTCACAGGACACCAACATGCACAGCTAACTCAAAGTTCAATAAGAACAAATAACAAGCTGCAGCTTAATCACAAAGCTAATAGCACCGTCTTACTTTCTGTGTGGACAGTGGTTTCAGGAAAGCATCGAAAACTATACTGTAGTTTTCTCATCAATGTTGTACTTTATTTTGGTTGTTATTGCTAGTGATATAATACATTAATCCACATCAAGTAAAAAAACATTGGGATCCTATGAAAACAACTACTAGGAGCCTACATTGATTCCATTGACATGCTCTTACCGTATTCAAACATAGCAGTTTGAATACAGTAACAAAATGTTATTTAATTCCTTCATTAAAATGGTTCAAATCCTAGTTCAATAGACCTATTAGTAGTAATAGTGATATACTCACAGAGGAGCACGCAGGGCCAGATGTGAGCCATCCTCTCCTGTGATCAACGGCTCTGCTGTACCATTGCTGAAAAATCTTTCTACTTCCTATTTACAGTAATCTATTCGATATTGCTCTGTGAAACAGGGAAATAGAGAGAGGCAGGGTAGCGGTGTGTGTGTGCGTGCGTGCGTGCGTGCGTGCGTGCGTGCGTGCGTGCGTGCGTGCGTGCGTGCGTGCGTGCGTGCGTGCGTGCGTGCGTGCGTGCGTGCGTGCGTGCGTGCGTGCGTGCGTGCGTGTAATGGCCAGGTGGTTGTGTTTCGTTTTTACTCATGCATGAGCTAATCATTTTTTTCTTTTCCTTTTCTCAACTTCTTTAGTTGAGAAAAAGTTGTGAACAAATTCTGATAATCTCTTCTTATCTTTGGTCTTATTATACATAGATTGGAAGTAGAAATAAATGTCTTGCATAAAAATAAGAAAATAAAACACCAATTTGTCTTTGTTCCACAGTATCTCTTCCTGAGATACGTACGATTAATTGTACTTTTGACCTTGATCTGATTCCGATCTTCACTTTCGACCTTTCTACGACAAAAGTGAACCATGTATTGGGGGCATCCTACTGTTCATTGCCACAAGGTTTCATGAAGATTCAACCATCCGTTGTCAATTTGACCTTTTGAGACCCAATAATCATCTCTTTCGGTCAGTCAGCCTACTGATCATTCATCAGTTATTTTGTTCACTAACAGAATTTGTACTTCCCTGGCTACACCGTGGGAAAAACAGAACTTACATTTCTGCAAAGTATTCTCTCATTCACTTGAGAGCTCAGGGCTACAGTACGTAATTTATTGGCTTTACTTTAAATTAATGTGTCGGTGTCGGCAGTTATGGGAGCTTCCGGCCTCTCTTGGGGTGCACTGGTTAACAGCTAAACAATAAGCAAAAGGAAACTTAAGGTGGGGACCGTGGGGTAACAACCTAAATTTACAGATTCAGATAAGAGAAATAAAGACAATCTACCAGACACAACATTTTACAACGCAGTGAAAAGACTACGAACAACAGACCACAAAGGGGTGAAGTGCAAGTGTCACAACACTGAATGACAGGAAGACAGACGTCTCTGTGCAGCCACAATACTGCTGAGCATTTCACCACTTTGTGAAACACAGGAAACGTGTCGTGAAATGTTATTAATCTACTCTCTACTCCAGAGTGGTTCTGAAATGTTTTCATGTCAAGGACCCCCGAATTTACACATATTATCCCGTGGACCCCTGTTTGAAAATGTATGCCAGGGACCCCCATAAGAGAAGATTTTTACCATAGCAGTGATTCTCAACCATTTTAATTTCAAGGATCCCCAGTTTTTATATGGATTAAGCCAAGGACCCCCATTTGATCAAATGTTTATCTCTGGGACCCCCAGTCTACACTGTATCATCAGTGTTGATTTAACTCTGGGAGCTTACAAATGGAAATAAATATTTGTTTCCATTTGTACACTCTCAGAGTTACAGACACATAAGGGTCCATTTGGTTCATATTCCTAACTATCAATCATTTGGCTGGGGACCCCCTGGAACCACGGACCCAACTCTAAACCAATCAGATTGTCCTTTGAGCTACCCATTGTATAAAAAAACAGTACACTTAAAGCCAGCATAATGCACAACAAAATACTTTATATACAATTATTTATTTATATGCTTATGTTTGCTTTTTTTCATAAATTTGCCATACAAACAGAATATAATAACAGTTTATGGTCTGTTTGTTATTGATGGGAGGAACACATGGCAGGAAAGGTAACACACACACCAAAGGCTGTGGTGAGGTGCTGGATCACTGGAAATAAACTTAAATAAAAATTTTCACTCTGGCTCCATACGTAGTCATCTTTATTGATTGATACAGACCTTCAGAATCAATGATTGCCATCTTTTAATCTGAGGACCACTATTAAAATACAAGGGGAATTTTATTTTGTTTACTTGAAATGTGTGTTTCTTTTAAAAGTAAGGCAAAACTAATATACATTTTTGCTAGCTATAAAATAAACTATTAAGTCCACAGAAGAAGCCCTTTTAGAGACAAAATATCTGTGCCATCATTTCCACTTGTGCTGAATAAACACATAAATGGATTAGATTTGTGAGTGCAAACTGTTCTAAAGTGTGTTAAACGAAAGTAAACTAATGAAAATAATGTGTGCAGTAACACAAAAATGTCCCTAGAGGGTGCCAGGAGGAGCCTTTAGTTGGGTTAACAGTACAGTAAAGTTAAATGTGCAAGATGAGTTGTGTATATTGTTAAAACTGAAAACACTGTTCTCAAGATGTGGAAGGTGTTTACACAACATCAATATTAGAACAAACTTGACTGCACTGCAAATACAGAGATCTGATGCACATTGTTCAGATTCAAAGATCATTCATACACATATACTGCTATGGGTCTGCTAACAGACCAGAGCGAATAATTCAGAAACCAGGTACAACACTCGTACAACACTTTTGTATCATGTATTTTTTATCATGTACAGTACATAATAAAACAAGCAAAACTATGCTTTGGCGTTTCTTTTTACAGTTTGATCAAAATACATCTTTAGCTTGCTTGTACAATTTGCCTAACAAAGTCAACACTCATAATGAATATATATTTATCATAAACTACTTTTTATTTTATACGTTTGAATTTTACAAGGTTGCCCTATTTTAACAGTAAGCAACCTTTTAAATATTTACTGTTACGAGGCTATACGGTATTTTATGGCTTCATATTTTATTTTGTAAGACTCGACCAAATTCCTCCAGGAACAAACAGTCTCAACACCAACACTGCATGAGCTGCAGGCCAAGGCAAATGACGACAGCGCGCCAAGAGCGATGATTAAGCCCCAAATAGGTGCATGCGTTCCCCCCCTGACTTGGCCAAACCAAAACTGTCTAGCTGAGCTCACCCCTAGGGCCCCATTCTCAGGCCAAAAATTCCCCGTTAAATCGGGATAATGGACCTGCGCCGCCCCAATAGGTTATTCTAGCACCTGCTCTACCCGTCACCATTATGCCGACGCCGTTATTTGCGCGTGGAGGTGTGCCTGTGGGCGTGTTGTTGCTATATCCCCCACATTGCAATTCTACAGACACACATGGGTACGGCTTGGGGACGGGGGATAGTGGATTCTAGAAGCACCCGCTGGTTTATAAAATCACCCGTCAAGTGCACACAGACACTACAATGGCTTTGTGCGTTGGACCATGAGCCGTGTTGCCAGCCTTGGAGAGAAATAAGCAACGCAGTCCGCAGGTCTATGAAAACAAAAAGAAGCAACTCTAAGGCCACATGAGCACTTCAAACTACTAACTAGAGCTTTCATATCCCCTAAATATTTCAGCCCGGCTCGACTAATAATTGACAAATTAGACCCAGCCCAGCCCGTCAGTCATTTTTCTAAAGAAGCCTTATTTCTCATTAAATCTTGGTAATATATGAATGATCTGTGTGTGAAATGCGCTCTTTCTTTATACAAACCCATGCTCGCTCACTCTACCGCAAATGCGCTATCTCTCTCTGTACAACCCCATGCTCACTCTACCGCAAATGTGCTCTCTCTCTTCATATAAACCGATGCTCACTCTACCGCATATGCGCTATCTCTCTCTATACAACCCCATGCTCACTCTACCGCAAATGTGCTCTCTCTCTTCATATAAACCGATGCTCACTCTACCGCAAATGCGCTATCTCTCTTCATACAAACCCATGGTCACTCTACCACAAACGCCACCACCACTCCCAGCGGGGTCATTTTGATTCTATGACGGCTGCCGTCTAGTTATCATCAGTGCCAGTGTTGTGAGGAAAAACAACTAACAAGCAACCAGGTCTAGGAAAACCAGCCCAAAAGAAGCGAGTCAAGCGACTATGGGCCACATGAGCACTCTAACATATACATCAGCTATTTGAAAATAGCAGATCTACAAGCTCACAACGCCTCCCATGCAAACGCTACGTTCATGACCCCCCAAAATAACCATATTTGAACTGGGGACCCCCCCATTTTGTTTGACTCGGTTCCACAGATAAATATTGTGAAAATAGCAGATCTACAAGCTCGCCAGGCGTTGGGTGCTCCATTGTGGTCTCGACCCACAGGTTGAGAACCACTGCATTAAAAGCTCCAAGCAAGTTACATGTCTAGTATGTTGTTGACCACGTAATGTAATGTTTTTGGTTTAGTGATAGGCTACTCCGTGGCGCGCGCGCGCCTCATTGTATGCTGCCCAAAATAACAGATCTGTAACTGTCGACACGACATGACGCAGCGCCGTTGATAGCTTGTATGTCTGTTATTTTGGGTAGGCGACGCACATACGCATCGCAGCAATGTGTCTGGGTTTGAGAGGCTTTGATTGATGTAAACTTAAAGTTTAGCTCTGTTCGGGATTACTGAACAAAGGTGGATGATGAAAGATAACGGGGACAATATGGATTTAAGTTAACTTTACTGCGTCACTTCAGAGGAAACTATGGAGCAACTTCAGAGATGTTTACACACCCCTGGAATCCATTAGAACGGTGGAAATAGAACGATAACAGCCAACGTGAGTACATAGAGCTTTCCTAAAACTGTCCAATTTATTATACCCATGTGCTACTGTTTGTCTGTGTACCACGTAGGAGCGTTGTCGCAACATGATGTAATTAATTATTTGGGAGCAGCCAGTGTGTACCAATAGTATACATATGTTAAATGGCTTTCATATACTATTCCGGATCTGACTAATATGACAAGCTTATTGTGAACACAATAGGCTACAAATTAATATAAAAATGTATTTGGATAAAAAAAAAAAGAAGAAGGAAAACAAGCCCAATGTGGCTTATAATAATCAGACCAGGCAACAGTGCAGACAGGTAGATAGGCTAGAGCATATATTGGATCGGGATGACGGCTAGCGCAGTCTTCTCTTAAAGGCAATGGCTTCTGGCACGGTGATTGGTTTTATCATTGTAACGCCCAAACCACACCTATGCATAATGTAACGGGTAGCTCAGGTGTTTGGCGGGTGAGGGGGGTGCCATAGAATACCGAATTTTGCGGGGAAACGCCTCTTGCCTAGTCCGAAATCCCTAATTAGTGGTTTGTTCAAATCTGGCTCTGAATAGAGCCCCTAGTCTTCAGTGTCCTCCCTAGTCCTCCTACCACCAAGGCATCCCAGTGGTACCACCATGTCCCATCTTTTGTGGAACACAGTCTATAAGAAAATTAAAAAAAACATGAACACTCATGAGAAAGAAATCTTTTTTGCAACTTATTGTTTTAATTGTCATTATTATCAGGAGAGACAATACATGTATGCATAGTAGTGCATCATATTCACAATACAGTCTTTCTATACAGTATTACACATCGTCTCCCTAGTGAGACAGCAGCAACAAAAGAAAAAAGACCAAAATGTAGAAAGAGAAAAGAAAGGGAAAAGGGGGGGGGGTAAGGGGGAATCAGAAGTAATCAAAGAGAAATATATAAACATGAATAGAACAGAAGAATGTACAATATATATCCTCACACATACACTGCATCACAATATATATATCCACACACAAACCGCACATTCAACCTATCAAAGTACAGACATATCTCTTGTGAGAAACATTTCTAGTGTCTTGGTAAAATGCTGACTTGTAAAAAGAAAAGGGTGGGAAATGTTCAGGTCTCTAAAGCACTGCCACAAACATCCTAGACAGTGGGACACACACATCCAGGCCACCATGTTTCTAAGAACAACTTGACAAATGTCCAATACTTGATTACAGTACTTGTTTGTTACAAACCTCAGTAAGCCATGTTTACTCTGCACACATCACATGCACTTATGGCCCACATTGTTTGTCCTTTAAACCTAAGAACAACTTGACAAATGTCCAATACTTGTTTACAGTACGTGTTTGTTACAAACCTCAGTAAGCCATGTTTACTCTGCACACATCACATGCACTAATGGCCCACATTGTTTGTCCTTTAAACCTAAGAACAACTTGACAAATGTCCAACAAACGCAGGACAAGGTAAGAAAGAGGAAGCTGGAGCAAGGCTGGGACGACAAGTTTAAAGTTGTGTATGTTGTCCTAAGAAAAAATAGATAGTCAAACGCTCGGCCCTTTTGCAATAATTGACATAAAGGGGAAAGTGGTGGACTCAGGGAGACTCCTGTACACAGATTGGCGTAACTTATGCATACTAGGTTAGGAGGTGAGTGCCACCCACTGTAGTTTTATTTGATAGTTAATGCAGAAGAACAGTGGTTTTCAAACTTTTTGTATCCAAGTCACACCAAAGGGCAAGTGAAAACCTCAAGGCACTCTGTAAATAGCCAGTCTTCCAGGTGCTGGGTACCTACTGGGTAACGGTCTCACTCAGCCCAGTGCCATACTTCCCCTGTGCAGTTCACAGAGCAGCACAGAGGTCTGTGTAAATTAAAACTGACTTCAGACAGTAAATTAAAACTTTGTATTATATTGCAATAATAATAACCATGGCCATGGTTATTATTCTCCCCTGCTCTCAAGGGGTTCCTTGTTTATTATGTTAGGTGAGAACCTTGTAAGCCCTATATGGGTTTCCTTTCTCACCTGCACTTATTTCTGTGTTTTTTAATAATGTTACCTTTATACAGTTTTTTCTAGCGACAGTTTCCAGCTAAATAGCCGCCTACTTTTATTTATGCCTACAAAGTAAATGTTACGTTGTACTTCTTCTGCGTTCTCTTATCTCCCCTGTACATGACGTTAGGTTACGTACAGGGGAGGGGTACCATGGGCCATTGTATCTAATAAAGCAGTAGGCTATCCTATGTGGCATGTATGCAATATTGCCAATATATGTGGAGAGACATTTATATGTTGCATCATTGTAAAGCAATGGCACATTAATCCAATATGATGTGTGTATTTCTTTATATCTAGCCTCTTAATTTTGCTGTCAAAGGGCACCAGATTGAAGCATTTTTCATTCAAAATGGACAGCATTTTCTAACCAGGGGACCCCTGGTACTAATCCCTGGACCCCCTGTTGAACCCCGCCCCCCCACGCTAAAATGACATTTCTCAAACCCTGTGTACAGCCCTGTGGAGGATGATATAATTAAAAAGAAAACTGAAATATAGGGGGGAAAGAGCATTCCTAATTTTAACGTTAATGCCATGTATACGGCACAAATCATGGAGAGTGGCTGGTTTGTTTTAAAAAATGACACCACCGAGTCACTCGTCACTAACTGTGATGCCTGGCTGAGCCTCGATTCTGCATCTGCATTTTCTGCATTTTCTCAGTCATTATTCTATCAATTACCTTTTCAATTAAACAAATGTTCTTTATCAACGAATCATCGCAAAACAAATTCAAATAGATTTCTATAGTCGACTAGATCGATTTGTCTGATTTACCACTTAAGCCCCATTTTATACTTTATCGTACATTGCTACATGTTGTGAGCTTGTTGAGACACCCCCCATAATACTCAATGCTTACCATCTCTCACTACCCGCAAATATGAAATGGATGCAGAAAGAACACTACTAAACACAAGATGAATGCATCCATCAAATAGGAGTTTCCTACAAGCGACGCCTCTAATCAATACAAATACTAGTATCAATGGAAACACCTTCAGCATAAGATCATTGAAATGGGATTTAAAATATGTTTCGCCTTTACTGCGCCAAAATTTGGAACAGACCGAGTTCTCCTGAAAAGTATGCTCAAAGTTATTGTAGACCCACTTTGAGCGAAATGGTGGCAGTAACATAATTTCGACTTCACTCGGCTGAGGCTGTGAGCTGCTGCAATGGCGAGGGAACGCGTCCAGAAGAAGTACTTCGAGAACATCAAGCAGAAGATTGAGGAGGAAAGACATAATTTAATTTTAAAATTTCAGTCTGGTTTTAGGCCATCGTACTCTACTGACATGTGTTTAATGCCCCCTGACTACCTTAGGCTAAGTTGATTGTACATCAGTATGAAACTAGGTCGAACCAAACGGTATGATGGAAGTATGAACGGGACCCGTAAAGGCCAACCCAAACTGCCCTCTCATGTTCGCGATTCCCTAAGTGAGGGGGACAGACATTCTCAACTATGATGTCATGGTAGAGGAAATGTCAAACAAAAAAGAAAGAAAGGAAAACACTGGGTGAAAAAAAACACCCCAAACCATAGTGTCTAGAGCCTCCTAGTGTTGCCAACAGCTGCAACATCTCAACTTTCCTGGCCTGGCATTGGCCGGACTGATGGCGTGGATCCACTCACATGCGTTCCACACCGGGTGTGGGTGGATCCGTGTTGTCGGTCTGGCTAGCGCCAGGCTAACCCCAACCCCCAATTAGCACTGTCTCTTAACTACCCCCAAGAGACAGTGGGGGCAGTAGCATGCCACTTGGACACAGGCCGGGGTCTGAGCAGCCTCGGTCGGGTCACCTGGAGGAGGGTGTCTGTTGCCAGACCCGAAACACCCAGTGACTCCAGGCAACAACATTGATGATGTGTCCAAGTGCATCAGTAGATGTGCTATCACCAGGGGAATCCCCATTGTGAACATCCAATTGGACACAGAAGTGTGGTAAAGCTGGGAGCTTCCTTCCTCCTAATGGACTCATACTGCAGGACATGGAGCAAGAGCAAAAGTCAAAAGAAAATGTCTCCAGGAATCCCTGAGGACTGCTAGTGACCGGCCTCTCCTACAGGGTTAGGAAATCAATGTCACAGAGTCAGTGAAGCCAGAGCCAGTCCACATGAAAGACATCATTTTGTGCAGTGGAGCTAAATATCTACCTAAGATGCCCTCTAAACGCAAGGCCCACACGGTGGTGATACTGTAAAAGAAAACAGTCAGGAACTAGTATTAAAGCCCCACCGTCGCCCCCCCCACACACACACAGTCGCGGTGAGGATAGCCTTTCGGGTGTCCAGTCTGAACCCCAGGTCCCAGCCGGAGCCCGCTGGCACAGGCCTCAATGCATGTTCATGAGCTGAGGTGGCGGGGCCAGCCAAGTGGGGGCCAGAGCCAAAAGAGAAGCTCACCTGTGACCTATACCAGCTAGACAGTCCTTCCACCGCGAGAGAGACCCCCTGCAGTCTGCTGCTTGCCATTTATTTTTGTTTTTATTTTTAGTTATTTATTTATATGGTGGACTATGCATGGCAGGGGCGTCCTCTTCCCTGAGCCAGGCCTATAAGCCTGACCGCATACCAAAAACGCTTTGCTGCAGGGTCATCAGCTGAGGATAATTAATATTATACACAGCTAGCTAGCCAAAGCTCTCACCAACACCATCTACAGAGAGGAGACCCACCTAATAGGCTCAGCCATCGCAGCAGGCCCAGTCTTTAGTTCCATGGAGAACCCTGAATATACCAACAACACCTTCACTCCGCCACCATCATTACACGCTGTAGGGCATACATGGGCAACTGGCGGCCCAGGGGCCACACGCGGCCCCCACCTTCACTTAATGCGGCCCGAAGGTTAATATCGGAACACTGATATATTATTGATTTCAGCTGTTACAATTCCAAACATGCAAACATTACCCGCTTTAATTACTCTATATTAGTAGCTTAATGACTAGTATTAAAATTCTATTGTCTTTTTTATGTCCAATGTATTTGTATTTAAGTTCATAAAATGTACATAACTATAACTAAATGCATTTGAAATTAAATAAAAACTGAACTTTTCAGGATTCCAATAAAGAAATAGCAAAACAAAATAAAAGAAATCACTATTCCAATTCAAAAATAGCTCAAAATAGCTCAAAACGCATCGCACCGCGACGCGTTTTGAGCTTGTAGATCGGCTATTTTTGCTAATACGAGAGTCTGTCTGCCCGACAGTATTATGCAATGTGGCCCTCTGGAATGAGTGTGGAAATATAGTGGCCCTCTACATCATCAAAGTTGCCCACCGCTGCTGTAGAGTCTCTGCATTTAACCTTCCAGGTGAGCGCTTCCATTCCACCGGGATATAGCCAGAGGTCTGGGGACAGAGTCCAGCACCACGGCCAGCGCCCGGCCCCTCGGCTAGCTCATTGAGGGGGAAGTATGCGCCAATTTATTTTACTAATCAGCTTGATATGACAGCTAGGCCTGTCACAATTATTACATAATCGTCTAAATCGCAATTATTTGAGATAATGCAGATTATGAAATTATTATTTTTGATAATAATAGTTTCCATGTTGAAAAACATTCATATATTTTTGTAGAAATAGCAGATCTACAAGCTCACAACGCGTCGTGTCTCACCTAGGATAATAATCGTTTCCATGTTGAAGAACGTTCATATATTTGAGTAGACATAGCAGATCTACGAGCTTGTAGATTGGCTATTTCCACTATTAATGTATTTTTGAAAGTATAAAGTTTTTTTGTAATAATAATCAAAATCTAAAGTTTCAAGTAATAGTGGAGTAAAAAGTACAATATTTGCCTTTGAGAGGAGTAGAAGTAAAAGTACTGAAAATTGGAAATACTCCAGTAAAGTAAATAATACCTCAAAATTGTACTCAAGTACAGTACTTGAGTAAATGTACTGTCACAGCCCATAGACCATATTCACACGGCGGCCATGTTGCTATTAAGTCAATGAAGTGCCACCCCGTTTCCACGGCAACGGGGTGGCACTTTCAATGTTAAATTCCAATATGGCCGGCGTGTGAATATGGTCTATTGGCATGGCCTGTGCGGTCTGTGCATAGTATACTCCCCTGTGTGCGTTTCTCCAACAGAGCTAGCCTATAGGCGTCGGCCAACTTGGGTGCACCCCAATTAGGTGTATAGGGAGCACCTGATCAATGCTCCCTGGAGCCCTATAAAACAGTGGGTGCCAGCCATTCTACATGTCTCTCTCCAAATGACAGCACCCTTTTGTTTGCTTCTGTTATGATTGAGTTTACACACTCTACAACACCCCACACTACATTTATCTCACATCCATACATTGATGACATGATGACTGATTACTGAATTGCACACCTTATTGTAAGCCTTATTTCAGTTATCTGTTAATAAATGAGTGTTACTTTTAACACTACCACTGTGTCCTCCTCCTCCTCAATTTGTCATGGCCCCACAGGCTGGGTTGTGACAGTACTTAGTTACTTTAAACCACTGCCTGCTAGTCCACTGTGCTGTTCTGTTCTGCGTTGCCAAACTCTGCTCTCCATGCCGTCAAACTCCTCCAGTCCAGTCTAGTCCGGCTCCAGTCCAGTCCAGTCCCGCTCCAGTCCAGTCTAGTCCGGCTCCAGTCAAGTCCAGCTCCAGGGAGAAGACCCTGGGTCAAGTAAAGTGTTGTCAGGGAAACAGAGACAGAGTCCAAGCCAGTCCTTCAAATGTAGGCACTATATAAATTATGTAACTTTTTTTTTATGAATAAAATGTAATGTCCAATCTGTATGGTAGAGTATGTTAATACAATATAACTTACACAATCTGTATGGTAGACTATGTTAATACAATAACTTATACAATCTGTATGGTAGAGTATGTTAATACAATATACAATACAATTGAGGTGGTTGTATTTAGTCTCCCTGCTCTTCTATTGAGACATTTAGATCATGTCAAAGGTCATATCTCACCTAGGATCTGACACGGATTTTGACCTGATGGTCAAGATTCAATGTATCCCCTGAGCAAGCAGCCAGGCTCTATCAGCTCAATGGTAAAAAGAAGCAAAAAGAAAATCAGCACTTGTGCAGGAAACCGGGTTCAAATCCAGGGTTGAAGAGGAAAGTTACATAAATGCAGCTTTAATGTTGATTTACAGAACGTGGCGATAAATAATTGCTTTTCTGGAGTAACTTACCTGTATTCTATGGTTGCGTTGGTGTGGCCCTGTGGCCCGGGTAATCTGAAAAAAGAAGAAAAACACATCAGCCCTGTGACCAGTGGTAGAAAGTAACTAAGTACAAAGTACAATTTTGAGGTATTTTTTTTACTTTACTTGAGTATTCCCACTACATCTCAGAGGCAAATATTATACTTTCACTCCACAACAATTATTTGAAAACTTTAGTTACTAGTTACTTTGTAGATTTTGATATTATTACAAAACATACATTAACCACTTCAGCCCTATATACATTTCGTCATTTTTAAAATAGCTGATCTACAAGCTCACAATGCGTCACGGTCGAACTGCTGTTTTTGGTGCATGACACTGTCACATAAATGAGGCATTAGGTTATGTAGGCATATAGCTGGTCACCAATACGCTGGCTGTTAACATTTTCAAACAGGTTGTTGAAAAACAAGTCATTTGTAATGTTCTCACTTTCTCTGTGTGTGTGTGTGTATGTGTGTGTGTGTGTGTGTGTGTGTAGGTCTTACTGCAGTGTATTTTAACATCATTCCAGGGGTGTCAGCACCAAGCTGCCTCACGCTACAGTAACAGGAGATAGGGCCTAAGGGCCTCATGGCTCGGCAAGGCTTACTTACTTATCACAAGTAAGCCTCAGTGGTGGGAAAAGTACTCAAATGTTTTACTAAGTAAGTTACTTTAGTAAGTAAAAGTATCAATACTGCAATGTAGAAATACTACAGTATTTCTACATTGTAAGTAAAAGTCCGGAATTAAAAATGTACTTAAAAGTACAAAAGTATTGACATCAAAATGTACTTAAAGTAACAAAAGTAGAAAGTGCTCATTATGCAGAATGTCCCATTTTACAAGTTTTCAAATGTGTACAAATCTTTTGAAGATAGCCGAATGTAGAGCGGCTATTTTCAAAAGGCCAAAATCTATAAAGGGCTGAAGTGGTTAATGTATGTTTTGTAATAATAATCAAACTATCTACAAAGTAACTAGTAACTAAAGTTTTCAAATAATTGTAGTGTGGAGTAATAGTACAATATGTGTTTCTGAGATGTAGTGGAGTAGAAGTAAAAGTACTGAAAATAGTAAAAGTAAAGTAGTAAAAAAGTTTTAAAAAATAGCTCAAAATTGTACTTAAGTACAGTACTTGAGTAAATGTACTTAGTTACTTTACACCACTGCTAAGCCTATAGTATATTCTGTGGAATTGGGGCTACATTTGGTTGTGTTCTTCAGAATACTTAAAACAGCATACTGCAACAGGCTACTGGATGCTACATGTCTATGTATACATAATACATTATATTTAATAAGCATCTAACCTTCACACATTAACCAACAACATGCATTAGGGAGATTAAAAGATGTAACAAGCATGGCAATATTTTCTCACCAAAACAAGTGAATGTCGACCTCATGACAACAAGGTCTCTCATTAAGTTCATGAGCGCAAATTATTTAACTGATGCTAGAATGTAACCACATTAACTTTTAAGTGTAGTTCCAGTGTTGTTAGGGTTTGTTGTGTTCCACTGTGAACATGAACCAGCTTCTCTCTGATGCTCCACCATGTGTGTCAGGAGCTGTTGATTAGATCAGGGTGGACCCTGACCAATCATGGACTTTGAGTTGATTGATTGACTGATCAAGTCATAAAAGGGGCGGATTTAATAAGCTTTATCTTCGCCATTGCTTGTCACAAATGTACATTCAGATAAACACTTTTTTTTTAATTATTTGTAATAGGCTAAGTGATATTTTATTGTTTGGCTACAAGTTCTTCTTTGTAAGCAACAGCCCCATACTACGGTGTACAGCTATAACATAACTTAAGCTTAAAGATGCAACTCTGAGAAGAGGTGTTGATTAATCAGCCAGACTAAAAATAAAAACATCCGTATGTGTCATGAACTGTCTGTTGGGTACCTTTATTATGTAGTGATGTCCTAGTGTTTCCTGTTTTGCCTTGTTGCCGCTTCATGTCTTGTCTCACCAGTATGTAATTGCATTTGTAGTTCACCTGCGTCCTGTTCAGTCTCAGCCTCTCATGTGTTGATTGTAGTGTTGTTTCACCTGTGTCTAGTTAGTCTTTGTGTATTTAAACCTCCCTGTATAGATGGGTTTCCTGTTTGTAAACATGAGAGGATGATGCTCGCGCAGTGGAGGGTTGAGCAGTAGAGGGCGCTATTACCCGCAGCAGCTCTAGTCAAATGTACATTCATAAAAGAAATGGTCTTCACCGGGTTTAATGAAAGTAGATTAAATGATGCAGTTTGTAATATCTTCTTTACTCAATAAAAATGATTTGTCGGAAGTTGGATCTGTTTGTATATAATAGCAGCATTATGCCTATTATGCCTAAAATAGCAGCATTATGCCTATCTAAATCCCGAAAATAACAACAGAGTGAATGGCGCTTCCGGTTCGTTCTACCACCCGCATGCGCAGATTGCGCACTCTGCTCTGTGATGACGTCGCGCGGAAACCCATCTATTCACCTTGCTTGATTATAGTTGTTGTTGAGGTGTGTCCTGATATCTTGAGTTTGATAATAAATGTTTGACTGTCAGCATTGCCTCGTTTTCTGCATTTGGGTCCTACCAATACCTTGTCTATTTGTGACAGTATGATTCAAATGTGTGTTTGGTCATTCATTATTTAAATGAATTAAAAATAGGTTTCCAACACTTTGAGCATAAAGTGAGTGACAAATACCCCACTCTTGATTTTCCAAGCACAGAGCCATCTGACACTACTGATTAATATGGTTTTCTGTCTGAGTGGGATGAAGTGAGAACCATTCCTCTTATCAGAGAATGCTCCATGCCGAGTGTTAGAGTTAAAACTATGTCTTTTGTCGACAATATTGATATATATGCCCTCATATCCTATTTTAGTGTGCCATCTTGGCATAACTCAAGTTTGCCTACCAATCTTATGATTTTATTAAGTTCGAGGTTGGACAAAACTAATCCTAGTATCAGGTCTCTCCTTTCCTCTAGAGACTGCATGTGTTTTGAGCTGTACAGAGCGCAGGCCCTCCAAGGTCACTGATTATCTCTGGAGGAATACAATAACAGCTCATTGGAGTTAACTTGACCATCTATGACAAAGCAACAACACCTCCATATTTGCTATCTGGTGCCGGCTCCATATGTTTCCAATCAGTAAAAACATGTCTTGGTCAACGCTTTGTGATCTAATGTCCTAATGACCTATATCTCTGTATGACCTGACATCGTCACTAATGTACTCTGTCAGCTGTCACCCTGTCACAGATAAACCTGCCACATGTCCTATGATATCGAAGGGATAACTTGTTTATGAAACCATAAGATGTACACAAGGATACTATAAGATGAACAACAACTTATTATGATGACACCCTGATGCCTGACAGCTCATCAGATATGATCTGACGTCTGAGGGTCTTAACCAATCGTTAGGATCCACCTCATAACTGATGTCCGGACTCCAACTTGTGTATAAATACTATTGCCTGTCTTTGTAATGGCAGAGAGATACTTTTGCTGTACGGTGCCTCGTGGATTGATTCTTTCTCTTAATACAATGTCAACCTTTTAATTTGAGAACCGGCCTGTGTCTGTCTTTGATTTCGTCTCATCCTTTTTACACTGGGTTTTCAGCTGTTTAACTACAAATAGTTATAAATAACATAGAGCAGGATTTACGACCCTTTATAAACTCTATTGAGACATGCAATTAATTGTGGTAGAATTATTGTGGAATTATTCTTCCTAATGTTATTATGTTGATCACCTTATAATGGCCTTATAATTATGTTTTTACCATCTGAATATGGAGTCCATGCACCCCATGACACAGGCCTGGTGTATTTATAGTTTTGGGTACAGCTTGCTCCCCATAATTCACTCAGGGCAGTGGTGGAAAAAGTACTCAAATGTTTACATAAGTAAAAGTATCAATACTGTTGGGTTATTCCATGCCTCGACGCCTGTGATATTATAATTATAATTACGTGTGTATTTACTGCTTATTTAGGATTATACCAGGGTGGTAGGCCGACATATAAAGGCAAGTGTAAAATACATACCTATATGAAGGTTAATACTGCCTGTTTGGAGTCATTAACTGAGGCATGCTCTAAGGTCTCATATTGTGGGTCGTAAATTCCTTACCATTCCCTTATCTCCCTGTCTACTAGGTGTGTTCAATGTATGTTTGTATTTGTGTCAGTAAATAAAAACCATCAAAGACACAGGTTTGAGTAGGTCTGATAGTATTATCTACTTTATGCCTATTGAGGGACTCCGGCCTTTTGAGAGGGCCGAAGCCAACAAGACGTGCAGGTAGTGCGCGCCGGGTTGGAAATTTGTACAAATACTGCAATGTACTCTGTTACAAGTAAAAGTCTGGAATTCAAAATGTACTTGAGTAAAAGTGGAAAAGTATTGGTATAAAAATGTACTTAAAGTACCAAAAGTAAAAGTACTAACATTTTTGAAAAATCGCGTTGCGATGCGACGCGACGGCGACGTGTTGTGAGCGTGTAGATCGTCTATTTTCAAATGGCCTAGGTATAAAATAGGGCTAAAGTGCTTAATGTATGTTTTATAATGTAATAATTTTGTAACTAGTAACTAAAGTTTTTAAATAATTGTAGTGGAGTAAAAGTACAATATTTGCTTCTGAGATGTAGTGGAGTAGAAGTAAAAGTACTGAAAATTGGAAATACTCCAGTAAAGTAAAAAAATACCTCAAAATTGTCCTTAAGTACAGTACTTGAGTAAATGTATTAGTTACTTTACACCACTGGACTCATATCATCATCCCTCCACTGGCATCGAGGTCATAGATCTTTTCTTCCGGAAACCATTTTGGTTCCTTTCGAAGAATAGGGTCAAGGTGAGGAGCAATTCTGCTCAGAAGATGAGAGTCGTAGACTTTCACGGTGATGGCAGAAAGGGTGAAGCCCCTGTAGTTGGCAGGTTGTTGTAGATCACCTGTCTTTGTTTAGTGGGATGATGGAGGATTGAGGGCTTTAGGCTTGTTAAAACTATATACTGCAACAACAACAAAAAAACTTTGTTATCGAGGTATTCAACCACGTTATCGAATATCGAATATAATTATATAATAAATATATATATATATATATTATTGGCTCAGGATCGTGACAAAAACAAAAAAAAATCTAAGGCTTCATGGTGTGAGTAATTGATAGGGGGAATAAAGTAATTTTTTGGGGTATTCCTTTAAGTATTTCACTTTTGGTTAGGAGGAGTTGTTCAAATAGATAGGATCTTGCCTTGAATTTAACAATTCATTAATTATTCATTATTAAATATTACGTCTCTAATAGTTGCTAAATCTGTGGAGTCAGAGTTCCTTGTGTTATGAATCATGAGGTTTCGATGTTTGTTCCTTCACTTTCTCAGCTAACTAGTTTTGCCTTTATCACCGTCTAGCACGCTCCATTTTATTTTTGGAAATGTTATGTAACTGACAGCAGACACCATGTGTATGAGTCATGTGGCAATCTCTCTCTCTCTCTCTCTCACACTCTCTCTCACACTCTCTCTCTCTCTCTCTCTCTCTCTCTCTCTCTCTCTCTCTCTCTCTCTCTCTCTCTCTCTCTCTCTCTCTCTCTCTCTCTCTCTCTCTCTCTCTCTCTCTCTCTCTCTCTCTCTCTCTCTCTCTCTCTCTCTCTCTCTCTCTCTCTATTATCAAAACCAAATGTTCAAATGCACCATGGCTTCAACCTAGCATCCCATTTGTCTGCTCATATACTAGCAGCTACCAGGACCAGCTTTTCCACAGTGGCCAACCTCAGTAGCCACCAAAGTCACAAGTCGTTGGGTGTTGCTCCCAACTGAACTGAACTGAACAACAACCACAAGGATGGATCAGGTAACCCCAAATCAACCCAACAACAACAACCACAAGCTGCAGGGGCAGGGGGACACCCCAAATCAACCCACCAACAACAACCACAAGCTGCAGGGGCAGGGGGACACCCCAAATCAACCCACCAACAACAACCACAAGCTGCAGGGGCAGGGGGACACCCCAAATCAACCCACCAACAACAACCACAAGCTGCAGGGGCAGGGGGACACCCCAAATCAACCTACCAACAACAACCACAAGATGGACAATGGCCATGCAGATGCTAACACAAACCAGAAGACAGACAACTACAAAGACAAGGAGGTACGTGGCCTAGAGTTGAGTAGATTTCCGGTTTGGTCTGGTGTGCAAACTTGAAGTGGTTTCATATTATGGGGACAGAATTAACTGGAGAAACATCAAGGTCATTATGAGATGGAACAGAAACAGCAACAGAAACTGATGCTGCAGATATTTCATTAGTAATAAGGAAATACAATTTATATTCCTGTTTAATTATTGATTTATTATTCATTCATTATTCATCTCATTCAAGTATTACTTTTATACTGTATGACTGGATTATGAATTATTATTATTATTATATAACTACACATTGTTATGATTATGTCTGAATGAGTGTAGCAGGTAATGTAAACAAGGAAGATGAGGAGCCATCTGCCATAGCCATCATAGTGTTTACTGTGAAAGGAGAACTGCTTAGCCAAAATATTGCATCAGGGCCATCTGATTACATTTGTATCCTTGGGGTTAACCTCCTGGAACTCTGTATTTAGATTTCACCAACACTGTCAGACTCCTGTTGCCCTCTGAGGCAATATTACAACACAATTAACTGGCAGTAACCAGTGTCACTTGGTTCAAACTGCTTCTGTCCAGTTGGATGTAAGGAGTAGCAAGGCCTCTATGGGCCACTAGTGTGGATGTCAGAGGCCTCTATTGGCCACCAGTGTGGATGTCAGAGGCCTCTATGGGCCACTAGTGCGGATGTAAGGAGTAGTACAGAGAGAGAAGACAGCAATGGGTACCATCTTACAATGAGCATTAGTGAAGACCAAGTTGAAAATATTTGAAGTGTATTTCAGTATATTATCATTTCATTGTCTCCGCCAGACCGAAAGGCATGGCCAGGACTATGTTTTTGCACCCCGTCCGTCCGTCCGTCCGTCCCATCTGTCCACGCGCGCGTGCGTGTGTTTCTGTGTGTGTGTCTGTGTGTGTGTTCGTGTGTGTGTCCGTCTGTCTGTGAGCAGCTAATCTCTGGCACTGTTGACCCGGTCGCTGCGAAACTGTGCACACACACTCCCTGGATGCCAAAGCCCTGAATTTTTCAGATTGGCCTGTTATAGCGTCACCAGGAGGCAGATTTCTGCAACAACAACATTTTTTATATTATCCTAAAAAATGTGTCCAAACATCACACAAATTGGTACACAGCATCTCTATAGTCATGTGATCAGCACTGATCTGTCCGATTTTCCAATTAAAGCCGAAGGTCAATGGTCAATTAAAGTTTGCAGGATTGGTTTGTTTTGAACAAAATGCTTCAAATCAAGAACACAGCATTCGATTTCCGTGAAAGTTTGCATGCACATTCCCACTAGGCCGAGGAAGAAATGACATTTAAAAGAAAAAAATCTGCCTCATGGTGGCGCTATAACAGGCCAATTCACGTTTTTACCTAAAACTGCACCGATCTGCATGAAACTTTGCACGCACCCTCCCTAGAGGCCAAGGAAAAACCTCTGCCCTGCATTTTTCACATCTGCCTTCTAGAGCGCCACCAGGAGGCTGCCTTTTGTAAAACACATTCTTTACTATTACTCCTTCAGATTCTGTCCAAAAATCATGCAAATGGTACACAGTATCGCTATAGTCATGTGACCACGACGGATATGTCCGATATTTCATATTCCATCTTAATTGGCTAATATTGGCTTCCAAAGTTTGCAGGATAGGTCCGTTTTGAACAAAATGCCTCAAATCATGAGGCATGCAACACAGCATGCAATTTCCGTGAAATGTTCCACTCACATTCCCAAATTTTAGTTTAGTTTGACCAGGAACATGACACGCATTCACATTATGCATGTGCGTGTGTGTGTGTGTGTGTGTGTGTGTGTGTGTGTGTGTGTGTGTGTGTGTGTGTGTGTGTGTGTGTGTGTGTGTGTGTGTGTGTGTGCGTGTGTGCGCGTGTGTGCGTGCATGCGTTCATTGTGGCAGCGACTACCAGCAGCCCTGATAATTGCAGCCCTCTTCGGCTCTCTGGGTTCATCATTTACCTTTGGCTATGACATCACTGTGGTCAACGCTCCTGCTCTGGTGAGGTCGACCAATAAGGATCAATTGTCATCCATTAATTACCATTGTCAAAACTACAGCTACTGCAAATACTACTAACAACTACTACCGCTATACTATTAACCATAATAAAACTGTGTTTTTTACTCAGTATGTGCAGGATTTCTACAACCAGACATGGTTGGACCGGTACGTAGAGCCCTTGGGTTCTGACAGAACCACCATACTGTGGTCCATAACTGTCTCCATAGGAAGCATTGGTGCCATGCTTGGAACCCTGGTGGTGCCACCCCTGGTCAAAGTCCTGGGAAGGTAACGACACAAACTGGATTATATGATACCAATAGCTTACTCTTAATATACTTGTTTAGTGCACCAGGAAACACCACACCCCCATCCCCCTGTTTCGCACCAAGGTTTGCCCCATCCAGTGCTAGCTTCACTTTATGTAAGGAAATGGTAACAAACAAAAAACATGCAGTAATCCTGGTCTCTATACTACCTCCCCCTGGTCAGCCGGGGCGCCTGATGGAGGATAAAATAACTGGTTGGAATAACGTGTTCCTTCCACACGCTTACGTCCTACCGGGGAACCCCCCCCTGTCAGGTGATAAGAAGCGGGCTGCTCACTCCTCATGCATTGAAGGAAGCATGAGCTCAGTTCGTGGCTCTCCCCAGGCTGACAGAGGGAGAGTAGCGCCCAGGATTACAAGCTTAGGCATTAGCACTGGGTAAAAAATGTGTTACAAAATCGTGGGATACATTTTTTTTAAGGAAATGGTAACATTTCATTAGTGAGGACCAATTACATGAAGAAAGGCCAGGAATAAAAAAATAAAACCATGAATATGTTTGTTTTTCAACAAAACACATACAACAAAATAACGTTTTTGTATACCTATCTCTTTAGGAGGGGAACGTTGTTGATGAATAATAGTTTCACTCTAGTAGGTGCTCTATTCATGGCTGTAGCTGAGAGATCCAGCTCTTTTGAGATGATGATCATTGGCCGTTTTTTACTTGGACTACATTGTGGTGAGTAAACAGAAAAGTTTCATTAAATCAAAATATTGACGACTGATACTTGCCAAACGTGCTTCTGTGAGACCTATAATTCACACCAACATACCAATTTGCTAAAATGCTCAACAAGGAATGCAGACAGCAGTGCTGTCTGCATTCCTCCCAGACTGTACTCTCCCAGACTGTACTCAATACAATTTACAATTTGGGTATTTACCAGTGGTCGAAAGTAACTAAGTACATTTACTTAAGTACTGTACTTAAGTGCAATATTTGAGGTATATTTACTTTACTGAAGTATTTCCAATTTTCAATACTTTTACTTCTACTCCACTACATCTCAGAGGCAAATATTGTACTTTTCACTCCACTACAATTATTTGAAAACTTTAGTTACATTAACCCATTCAACCCATTCAATCAAAGAGCATAGACAGGGAGCTGTCGAGATGTCGCCTAAAGTCAGTGTCAGAAAATGCTGCAGCTCAACATAAACCTTGCTTGGTTAAAACTACAGCTACTTTCTGTGTGGAGTTTGCATGTTTTCCCCGTGTCTCCTAGGGTAGATACCCTCACAAAAACATGCAGTAATCCTGGTCTCTATACTGCCTCCCCCTGGTCAGCCGGGGCGCCTGATGGAGGGGAAAGGAACTGGTTGGAATAACGTGTTCCTTCCACACGCTACGTCTAACCAGGGAACTTCTACCCTGTCAGGTGATAAGCAGCGGCTTGCTAGCTCTCATGCATTGAAGGAGGCATGAGCTCGGCTCTAAGCTCTCCCTAGGCTGGCAGAGGGAGTGTAGCGCCCAGGATTACTTAGATAATTGGTGAAAAAATGGGTTACAAAATTGTGGGGTAAAAATTATAGAAGAAAAAATAACTACAGCTAGGCGTGCGCGAAAGAACATTGGCATTATTGGAAACGGCACGGACAGTAATATACAAGCTGTCAAGACAAAGATGGTTAGCGTCTTTGCAACAAAGTTTAATCTGAACTTGGATGTCAACACACTCGGTGACTATTTGAAAGAGAAGCTGGGTTGTGATGTCAAGTCATGAGTCTGCACAAAGTAGATTCATCTCTTTTTGTGTCACCGCTGAATGTAACGACGTAGCAGAGATGTATGACCCGCAGCTATGGCCAGCTGGGTCTTTTATCCGGCGCTACTGTCTACGAATATCATACTTGTATGTCGTATCATACAATGCACGCGGCTTGCGTGTGGGACACACTGCTGAGGATAAATCAAGACGGTGGGTGGTGGACACATTGCTTGCTGAGTGTGACATATTATGCATACAAGAGACCTGGCTTGCCAACCAAACAAGACCTTGAGAAACTTAACACACTACATAACAACTTACATGGTGCTGGTGAGTCTACCACTGACCTCAGCACAAAAATAGTCCAAGGGAGGATGGCAAGTGGAGTGGCTATATCCTTTGGAATATTAAATATGACCCACTAGTGAAGGTGGTCAGACTTAATGTTGACTGGGCCATTGGGTTAGAGATTAATTTTAAAAAGAAGAAATTAATCATTTTAAATGTGTTAGCTTTTATTCATTATTTTATAGAGGACAGTGGTTCAACTTCTGTCTATGTCATTGGGGACTATAATGCTGACTTGTCTGACTGTAATTCTCTATTTGCAAAACATCTGATATAGCTTTGTAATGGCAGCTGTTTAATTTTATCTGGTAAGGCTTTTCTGCCAGATAACAGCTTTACTTATGTAAGTGAAGCGTGGCATACGACTTCTTGGCTAAATCATTTGTATGTCTACAGCAGATGCTCATACCTCCCTGGATAATATAGAGACTATGTATGGGTTAGCCACTTCTGATCATATACCTATTGCTATGATGATTAATGTTGAGAATGTACCCCAGCTTATTGTTACTGGTAGTGCTGTTAACACAGGGAAGTTGGTGTGGTCACAACTGACCAAAGAGGACATTGATAGATATTCTATCCTGACAGACAATTTATTAAAAAATGTAGAACTGCCTAGGGATTCCCTAATGTGTTTAAATGTGAACTGTACAGACCCACATCATGCTACTGAACTGTGTGCCATGTATGATAATATTGTGTCAGCTTTCATTGCCTCTAGTACATTTTAATACCAATACTTTTGTACTTTTAATCAAGTCAATTTTAAATTCCGGACTTTCTACTTGTATTTCTACATTGCAGTTTTTATACTTTTACTTAAGTAAAACATGTGAGTACCTTTTCCACCACTGCAATTTGGGAATTTACCCCAAATTGTAAATTGTCTCTCTCATCCAGAGCAACTTAAATGGCAAGAACGTTAGTCAACCCTAGTCAACAAATGGAAATGGTCACATAAATGCTAGCATAGCTGGGTTGCTTACCCCCAGGGCTGGGTCAGTCGTGGGGTATTTATTCAAGACAGATAGACAGACAGTGTTTCAATAAAAGAGCACTCATTTTCAGTCGACACTTTCTGAATAAATGCACGCATGATTATGATATGAAGGTTCATGATCTTAAAGGGATAGTTCAGCCCCAAAATTACTTTTTTTCTATCAATTAGTCACCTCATGGAGACTTGAATTCATGGATATTTTTTTGTTTTTGGCGCATTCCTGATTCAATAATTTGATGACCGATGGTCTCTCATTAGCATCTAGCCGGTCATCAAATTATTGCCTTAGGAATGCACCAACAACAAAAAAAAAGATATCCTTGAATTCAAGTCATGGGGTGACTAATCGATAGAAATAAAGTCATTTTGGGGGGTGAACTATCCCTTTAAGTTCATCATTATGCACTTACAGTATGCGGAATAATTGTGTTGTAATCATGCCACCCTGCAGGCATTGGAGGAAACACCATTCCAATCTTCATGGCTGAGATTTCCCCCATACAGCTCCGCGGGGCTTTTGGACAGCTCATTGGCGTTGGCTGTTTCACCGGCATCATCGTTGGACAAGTGTTGGGTCTCACAGAACTGCTCGGGCATGTCAGTATAGTTTCATTCTCTACCAGTACAGAGCACATGACCTGCAGTGGTGTAAAGTAACTAAGTACATTTACTCAAGTACTGTAGCCTACTTAAGTACAATTTTGAGGTATTGTTTTTACTTTCCTGGAATATTTCCAATGTTTTAGTACTTAGTAACTTCTACTCCACTACATCTCAGAGGCAAATGTTGTACTTTTACTCCACTACAATTATTTGAAAACTTTAGATTAGCATCGTTCCTCATAAGATGCTTACTTATGGGATATCATCGCCCTCTTGCGATGGACAGAGCACAACACATGACTACAATTTCCATTGGTTAGGGTCATGAGACGCGACACCGGAAGCCGGCTCGGGTATAAATACCCTCGCGTCACAGGGAACTCCCTCTTCCTTCACTCTGCACAAGCGAAAGCACACGAGCTGAAGCAACACTAGCAAGACGAAAACTTCTTCGAATCCCAGCTGCTCCCAGAGCGAGGGCACCCAGTGCCACTCTACGGGTGATTCGTAATATAAGTTTCGGTTATTTATAACGCTCCCGCGTTACTTTAATATTTTCTTTCCTATCCTCTCAAGTTTTTCTGCCACGAGGCAAAGCTAAAGCTAAGCCGCTGTCAACAGCTAAGCTAGTGCTACGCTAGGCTAGTGCTAACTAGCCTTGTTTGTCTCGGGAAAACAAGAGGAGAAGATGGAGGCGCCGAGTGTCTGCGGCCTGGAAGGCTGTGGCCTCTTCGTAGCTGCGGACGACCGTCACCGCCTTTGCATCTCATGTCTGGGGCCTAACCATGCGTGGATAGCCCTGAACGGTCCAAAAGGCTTGGACGCGTGCAAGGCCTGTGACGACTTCTCTCGACACCAGCTGGAATGTTGCTTCGACAGAGCCAGGAGGCTAGCGACCTCCGGCAGCAGCGGCGCTCACCCCGACGCTGGCCTCGCCATGGGCTCCATGGCGTCGGTAGTGAGCGCAGGCCCAGGCATGGGCCCACCGCTACATGCTGCCCCACGTTCCAGCGGTGCTGTGAGGAAGGTCCGGCGCGAAGCGGCCCGGGGGGCGCTCACCTCTTCACCGATCGGTGCTCCTCTCTTTCCCTCCGCATCCCTCCCCGCATGGAGCGGATCACCGCCAGATGACATCGACTCGGACGGCGATGGCTCCGAGGGAGACGACGTCATGGACGACGGGAGAGAGAAGGAGGACGAGCTCACCTCCTACCAGGCCAGCCAGGAGGTGGCAATGATTAGCCCGGATCCTCCTGCGACTCCAGCGGCGACGGCAGAGGCTCCTAGCGAGGCAGCGGAGCCCCCCGAACCCGTAGCAGTCATCCTAAAGCGGGCAATCTCCAGATGCGGCCTGGAGCAGCCCATGGAGGCGGTGAGAGTGATTACCGGGGCCCCCATCCCGGGTTTCCAGGGCTTGGAGCCCCTCCCTCCCCGACAGATCGAGGTCAAACTGCTGCCCGAGGCTGAGGGAGTCAGAGCGGCCCTGCACTTCTCGTGGCAGACAGGGAGGAGGGAACCGGACAAGCTGGGCTTCCTGGTGAGAATTCTCTCCGCAGCGGACCTGGGGGTCTTAGGCCTCCCTCCCATGGACTTCACCCTGGCGAGCGCCATCGAGCAGGCGAAGGGCGGCTCCGTGAGACACGGCCCAGAGCCCACCTTCACGGATCGCATCAAAAGAACGCACACCGAGGCGCTGAACACACTGTACAAAGCCTCGGGCTCGGCTGCAGAAACGTTCAACACGGTGTCGCTTCTTCAGGGGTCGGCCGCCGCTAAACTCAAGGAGCTGGCGGCTAAGACTCTACTGCCCTTGACGCCTGCATCGGTGATCCACGCTGAATGGGTGGAGGACGCCAAAGAGCTCGAGAGACTGGTGCAAGTCGCAATCCTCTGCACCTGCCACGGGCTGATGTGGACCGGCCGGGCCATGGCCCTCACCGCGGACCTAGAGAGGGTCAAATGGTTGGACATCGCCACAGAGTGTAAAGCGATCCTGTCCACAGGTCTCCTCGCCCTTCCACTCAAGGCCAATAATCTGTTCGACACCGCCGCGGATTTGATCACCAAAGCGCAGGCGGAGGAGAAACAGAGGCAGAAGGCTTGCGCAGGCCTCCTCACCCCCGCCCCACCAGCCACAGCTAGGCCGCGCCAGCAAAGGGCTTCGGGTGGGACGCGTCCTGCCGGACGGAAACGAGGTTCGTCCACATCTTCCTCCGCGAGAGCCAGCTCCTGGGAGCGTCCTGGTGGTTCTCTCGGAACGGGAGACACAAGGCGCAAGGACGAGAAACGTGACCCCCCACCCCCCCCTTCGCCCAAGCCCCAACGTAAGGACAACGCGGCTAGGCACAAGGGGAAGGGCAAGTAACAGTACCCAGCTGATCCCGTCACGGCCACTTGGCCGGCTTCATGCGGGGTCAGCTCCCCACTTGGGGAAAAGTTCTGGCGCTCTTCTTGCCCCTACGGACAGGGCCACGGGCGGCTCCAGGGGTACACAGAGACTAAAAGAGACGCTAAAAGACAATGAACAAGGTTCAGTCCCCACAGTGTCCTTTTTGTCTAATGTGTGTGAAATTTGTGCATCCTGTGTGTGCAATAAAAGTATTGCCAATTTCACAAATGCTCATATTTTCACGTGTGAAAGAACGAGGCGAGGTGCCCTTCCCTCGAATCTCTCCAATGAGCCCTCAGTGCTCGGTTTGCGGCTTGGGCAGCATTCCGAACACTGTAGGGACGGGTCCCGTGCATGCAATGAACATGGTGAATCAAGTGCAGGTAGTACAACCTTTTGCTATGAATCAAATGTCTCTAAAGTATTGCATTCAAGGTGTAGAACTGGGCTCCTCTGCAAGCGTAACATTTCTAACTGCGTCATTGCAGTTCCTTCTTCTGTCCGGCAGATGGCTGCAAAGCGCATCTGTAGGACAGTCAAGGGACAAAATGGCGGCCTCCCTCAACCGCCCCAAAATGGCGGACGAGGACAGGCGGAAGTTTACGTTTCAGAGGGCCCCGGTGTTACACCGGCGAGACTTTCTTGTGGGTTGAAAGTTTCGTTCCGGGTAACATCAACGACACCGCACGAGAGGACCGGCCCAGTCGACCTCACCAAGGTGGCGGACGATTGGAGACGGATGTTGTCATAGCAGAGGACCCCGGTGTCACCCCATCGACACTCCCCAGGTGGGTCGGGAGTATCGCTCCGGGTAACAACGACACCGCGGTAGGGTTCCGCTGTCTCGCCGCTCGAAGCGACGGTGCCCGTTCTTCTCACGGGGACAGGCACATCCTCCAGCGCGGTGACCTCATCACGTCCACCGCACGTACTGACGCTACCGCTGCTGCCCCTTGTGGACGCCTCCCGGATAATCATAATGATCAAAATGGAGGCATCACTGGTTTCCACGGAAAGGGGCAGACGCTCCTTGGAGCAGGTGACGTCAGTGGCCCCCACCAACCCCGCGAACCCTCTGGCTCACTGCCTAGTGTAATGGAACGCTTGCAAACCGAACCTCTGGGCGGACCAGAAGGGCTACGGTTCGCATTCTTCCAGCAAACCTCCATCATCAGTCGATGTTTTGTTCTTTCAAGCACCAGGCATGACCGCCCGGACGCTGAAAGTAGAGGTTTTGGTGCTACTGAGCAGAGGCGCAATCAGAGAAATATCCCCGACGCAGGACCCAATGGGTCCTCAATTTATTTCCTGGTGAAAGAGAGGGGGGGGGGGGGGGGCGTGAGACCTTCTCTGTACCTGAAAGGTTTGAACAGATTTATGAAGGTCCTCGTCTTTCGATTGCTGACAATGAGCACGTTGTTACACTCAATATGACGAACGGATTGGGAGGCGAGGTTGGGTCTCAGGGATGCCTACCGTCACGTCCCAATCTGACTGTCGCACCGGAGGTTCCTGCGCTCCGGCTTCGGAACCACGGTGGACAACTACACAGTGCTCCCGTTCAGCAGGCCACGGAGCCCCAAGGTTTTGATGGGATGCTTGAACGAGGACGTGGCACCGCTGCAACAGCAGGGTCTCCATCTGGTGGTGTTCCTTTTTTTCTCAGGTGCTTCGAGAACCGCATCGCGAGGTGGTTTGTCCCGGCCATAAGGGACAGTACCACAACGATGTGCTGTGTCAACAAACAAGGAGGCTTGGGTTCCCTTGTGTTGGACAACTTAGCGTGCGTAATGACGCTGTGGAGAGGTTTTCTCCTAGCTCTACTACGCGCCTCTCGGGCACCGGATCTCCCGAGCCGCAGGTCGGGCTTGCTGCCCAGAGGTGGGCTTTGGTGCGGGAAACGGTTACTCAACCCTCGGGATGCGAACCTATTCTGCTCACGGAGACACAGGCTGCTGGCTCCAGCATAGTGCATGTGGAGATCGAGGATCACTCCTCTCCTCCGCGGCGAACCATGGCCTCTCCCGCTGTTCAGAATCTTTCTGGCACAGGGAGGGGACGTGGCACCCTACGGGCACCCCCAGGTGCTAGACCAAGAGGTCTGGCGCGTGAACGAACGAGCTTAAGCTCGCAGGGGCTGCCCCCTAATGTTGTGGCCACCATCCAGGGGGCTAGGGCGAGTTCCACGAGGTCTCAGTATGACATCAGATGGAACATTTTTGAGTCCTGGTGCACGGAGCGTTCGCCTCCAGTGGTGGCTTTCCAGGCGCCTGTGGCCAGTGTCCTGATTTTCCTGCAGGACAGGTTGAACCAGAACCTGGCTTTCTCCACCATAAAGGTGTACTGGGCAGCCATCTCCGCTTGCCATGTGGGGTTCAATGGCAAGTCAGTAGGCCTTCATCCGCTGGTGCAGCGGTTTATGGCCGGGGTGAAACGGGCCAGGCCGGTCAACAGGCCTTTGTTCCCAAAATGGGATCTGGCAGTGGTGCTGGACGCGCTCTGCCTTCCCCCTTTTGAACCGCTTGATACTGTAGGTCTGAGGATTGTTAGTCTCAAAACGGTTCTTCTGGTGGCCCTGTGTACAGTAGCGTGTTGGAGACATGCAGGCGCTCTCGGTGAGCCAGGACTGCATGCGGTTTTCAGGTGACGGTAGGAGGGTTTTGTTGAAACCTGATCTGTCCTTTGTCCCTAAAAATGGCGTGATAGCTAGGGCCCCAGTGGAGTTGGGGGCTTTCCATCCTCCACCGTTTGGTTCGGTGGAGGATAGACGGTTACACTGTCTCTGTCCGGTGAGGGCTCTGAGACTTTACTGTCAGAGGACGGCAGGCGACAGGGTGTCGTCTCAGCTGTTCGTCTCCTACGGCCGGGTTGGTCGAAGGAAGGCTGTGGCCAAACCTACCCTCTCCAGATGGATCGTGGAGGCGATTCGGTCGGCCTACGAGAGTTGCGGGACTGTTGTCCCGGAGGGTCTCAGGGCCCACTCTACTCGGAGTGTGGCTGCATCTTGGGCCCTCTACAAAGGGGTGTCGATGCAGGACATATGCTCTGCGGCAAACTGGTCGTCTCCTTCAACCTTTGCGGCCTTCTACAGTTTGGACGTGGCGGCATCCGAGATGGCGCACACGGTCCTGGGCATGGCGGCCAGGGGCAGCCAGGGGGCTGGGGAACGGCCATGAGGGCGAGTTTTCTCCTCCTGCTGTCATGTCATCAAAGTGTCATAAACTCTTGACCTTTGTGACCCTCAACCTGGTTGTGGCGACACTATGGGTGTCTTTCACGGCTTTGGTTGGGTGGATTAATTGTGGTCAGGGGAAGAATGGGGCCCTCCTCCTGCATGTAGTTTTTCCTCTCTTGCTTCCCCTGGACCGGCGTGGCTGGGTCTGGGGGGAAGGAGGGCCTGGTCCTCTATGCCTGAGTAGTAGATGAGGTCTACATCTCTCTGGCTGTGAGGGGCAGACTTAGGTCTGTTGGGTCCTTGCCTTGGGGCCTCTTCGCATCTTACCCCGAGGGGTCATGCGTCTGGTTGCCCGGGGTCCTGTTCTCTTAGGCTTTGAGGGTAGACGTGGATTGACCTCTCTAGCCATAAGGGGCAGACTTGGTCTGTCAGGACCTTGCCTTGAATCCTTTCTGCTTTTGACCTGAAAGGGTCATGCGTCTGGTGGTCAGGGTCTTGCCGGGGGCAAGGCCTGGGACCATGGGCGTACGGTTAGGATTGGGTTATAACAGGGGCTCCCCAGGGACGTTTATGTGTCCCATAAGTAAGCATCTTATGAGGAACGATGCAAATCTAGGGGTTACGTAGGTAACCGCAGATTTGCTAGTTCCGTAGTAAGATGCTTACCTAAAACCCCTTCTGTGTGCTTTTAGCGTGCAGAGTGAAGGGTTAGAGGGAGTTCCCTGTGACGCGAGGGTATTTATACCCGAGCCGGCTTCCGGTGTCGCGTCTCATGACCCTAACCAATGGAAATTGTAGCCGGGAGTTCATGTGTTGTGCTCTGTCCATCGCTAGAGGGCGATGATATCCCATAAGTAAGCATCTTACTACGGAACTAACAAATCTACTAGTTACTTTGCAGAATTACAAAACATACATTAACCACTTCAGCCCTATTTTATACATAGGCTATTTTCTAACATTTTAGTACTTCTACTTTTGGTACTTTAAGTATATTTTGATGCCAATACTTTTGTACTTTTACCCAAGTAACATTTTGAGTATTTTTATATTCTACTACTTTAACTTAAGTAAAGTATTTGAGTACTTTTTCCACCACTGTTTGTTTAGAGGTGTCATACTTTATTGACTATTTTATTTGGTATGGACATCCCGATAACAGCAATATACAATAAAAGTGGCTGGGGCAACACAATTTGAAGAGTTACACAGATCCGACATGACATGATTTTTGCAGTTTTTTGTCAAATAGGCCCCTCACAAAGTTCAATCATAGCCAATCGTCAGGGAAAATACAAATTCTATATGATGGCGTAAATCTTAGTGGGCGGGAATGGGCTTGGCCTATATGCGGAGTTGCGTCATGAATGAGTGGTAATTAGCACCACCATGATGCTGATTTGAAACATATTCTGAGGTTGAGGGGCCTACTGGCAGCATGCACAAGAAATCTGATGCTGAGGAGTTCTTTAGGTTGCAAGATTAACAGCTAACGGACACACTCACACATACACACACACACACATACAAACACGCACGCACGCACGCACGCACGCACGCACGCACGCACGCACGCAAACACGGTCACCCACGCACGTGCACACACACACACACACGCACGCACAGTGGTGTAAAGTATTTAAGTACATTTACTCAAGTACTGTACTTAAGTAAAATGTTGAGGTACTTTTACTTTACTGGAGTATTTCCAATTGTCTATACTTTTACTTCAACTCCACTACACCTCAGAGGCAAATATCGTACTTTTACTCCACTACAATTATCGCGATGCGACGCGTTGTGAGCTTGAACATCTGCTATTTTCAAACATTTTAGTACTTTTACCTTTACAAAATTTAGTACATTTTGATACCAATACTTTTGTAGGCCTACTTAAGTACATTTTTTATTCCGGACTTTTACTTGTAACAGAGTACTTCTACATTGCAGTATTGATACTTTTACTTAAGTAAAACATTTGAGTACTTTTTCCACCACTGCGCACGCACACGCGCACACACACATTAACAGAGGTAGATGTGAAAAAAAACTCTCTGCCCCTGCCATTCTGGCCTGGCGTAGATAACACTGTTGGCCTACAATAGGACAGTTTAGATTAGATTATGAAAGCAAATTGGAATACAATAGGAAAGCATTTGTGAGAAATTGGTGATCATGTAATATAGCCTTTCATTTTAATTTGATATAAATATTGATATGTGGTTCATGTAAATATTTCATCATTACATTTTTTTGTTTTGTCTGTTTTTTGTTTTTCATTCCATGATGAAATACGCATATGAGCCAAGTAACAACCAGATGTCCTGCCAACTACTAACAATAATAATAAATGTAAGTAGTGTAAGTATTAATGTAATTTAATTGTACATGATTACAGAAACAATATATCAATATCAATCAACCAATACAAATGTCTAGAGCTTAAAGGTAGAGTAAGTGATATTTTTTTGTTAAAAGAAAAGTTATTTTGTTAAAAAAAAGTTAAAGCACTATATTCTAGTAGTCCTTCAGAGTGTTAGTTCAGTAACAAGAGTCTCCACCATGTCTCTCCAGCTCTTTAATAAACAGAAAATACATTTTCAGGTGGGTTGCAAAGTTCCAGCCAATCGGGAGAGAATACCCATTTATCAGCTTCATTTTTATTAGTGTTTTAGTTCCATTTTTTGTCTGCTCATTTCTTTGTGTAATCACTTACAATTTCACTTGTTTAGTCTGAGTTCTCTATCCTGATTGGATAAAATTGGTATCCCGCCCCAAAAATGCATTTTCTGTTTAATAAAGAGCTGGAGAGACGTGGAGACTCCCTGTAATTGAACCAACACTCATATACCAATGAGTACTAACAGAATATAGAGCTTTTTTTTTAATTGGTATTATTTTAACCAAATAAAATCACTTACCCTACCTTTAATGATTTGTATTTAAAGTTTTAAGGTGTTGAATTCCTTTCTTTTTTTCCTTTTTGTTTTGTTGTACAGATTTGACTGTAGGAGACCAGATGGAACTTCCTCTTTGCGTTCATGGCGGTTCCTGCTCTCTTGCAGCTGTGTGTGCTGCCCTTTGTTCCTGAGAGCCCTCGTTACCTGCTGATTGACAGGAACGATGAAGCAGGTGCTGAGAAAGGTAACCCTTTTTACTAAACAAAATTCTGGAAGAAGTACTCACATGTTTTACTTAAATAACAGTATCAATACTGCACTGTAGAAATACTCTGTTATAAGTAAAAGTCCGGAAATCTAAATTTACTTGAGTAAAAGTATAAAAGTATTGGTATCTAAATGTACTTGAAGTACCAAAAGTAAAAGTACTTACTCCTTATGCGGAGTATCCCATTTCACAAGTTATCAAATGTCTAAAATGTGTAAAAATCCTTTGAAAATAGCAGATCTACAGGCTACGTGTTGTGAGCTTGTAGATCGGCTATTTTCAAATAACCAACGTTTAAATAGAGCTGAAGTGGGTAATGCATGTTTTGCAATAATGATCTGAAATGTACAAAGTAACTGGTAACTAAAGTTTTCAAATAATTGTAGTGGAGTAAAAGTATAATATCTGTCTCTGAGATGTAGTGGAGTAGAAGTAAAAGTATAGAAAAATGTAAATACTCCAGTAAAGTAAAAGATTCTCAAAAATGTACTCAAGTACAGTACTTGAGTAATTATACTTAGTTACTTTACACCACTGCCTTTTACCTATATGTTACAACTGTGTGTATCTTACTAGCTCCGGACATATGTTGCTGAAAGCCTGGGATTGATTGAATCCCTCCAGAGCTTCCGCCCTCCCTCTCTCGCGCTCTCTCTCTCTCTCTCTCTCTCTCTCTCTCTCTCTCTCTCTCTCTCTCTCTCTCTCTCTCTCTCTCTCTCTCTCTCCCTCTCTCTCTCTCTCTCTCTCTCTTGTACCTCCTCTATGCTATCTTTCGTCTCCTGTATTTTGGGTTATTAGGAAAGAAGAGATACTGAAGGGCGTGTGGACAGTTCTGGTGCTGATGAAGGTTAATGTATACTTTATTGCAGGGCCCTTTTCAAGTGTAAAAGTAACGTGGCACAGCTTTTTCAGTTGAAAACATGTCCTTTTTCTTGTGTAATCCTTTTGAAAAGGAATGAAACATAAAATGGTAAAATGATTAATGAACCATTCTGTGTCACTTTTTCAATTAAACAAAATAATAATAATAATAATTTTCCACTGGTGTATTTTTGTTTTTACAATAACCATTCCACATAATTAGTTTTTTGACAACTTCTCTAAACCATTGGCTCTCAATCTTTTTTCATGCTGCGGACCCCCAAATTGATATGTATTTGGCCGCGGACCCCCATCTGAAAATACGTTGTGCCAGGGACCCCCAGAAGAGAAGATTTGGGGTTAACATTTCTAAATGATTCAACATTTACCAAACATTTTGGATATTTTTAAATCTTTTAAGCATGTGTATATATTCTATATGTGTACTACAGCTCTCAGTAGGTACCTGGGGAAGAGAGACGTGTCCCAGGAACTGGAGGAGCTGCAGGTGGAGAGAAGGCTCCAGACCAACCTCCAGAAGGTGTCGGTGCTGAAGCTCATGAGGAGCCCAGCTGTTCGCTGGCAGATCATCACTGTCATTGTCATCATGAGCGGACGGACTCTCAGTGGAATAAATGTGGTAGGGAAACTAATTTACTATAGGAGCAACTTTTTGTTCATTCAGTGTCACAGACACTGGAGGTTATTGTTCTGTGGTCAGTGGTGGAAAAAGTACTCACATGTTTTACTTAAGTAAACGTATCAATACTGCTATATAGAAATACTGTTAAAAGTAAAAGTCCAGAATTCAAAATGTACTTCGTCACAAGTTTTATCACAAATAGCAGATCTACAAGCTCACATTGTGAGCTTGTAGATCTGATATTTTCAAATGGCTGAAATGTATATGGGCCGAAGTGGTTAATGTGTTTTGTAATTATAATCCAAATCTACAAAGTAACTAGTTCATATAATTGTAGTGGAGTAAAAGTACAATATTTGCCTCTGAGATGTAATGGAGTAGAAGTAAACGTATTGAAAATTGGAAGTACTCCAGTAAAGTGAAAAAAAAACCAAATAATTATACCGCCCCATCACATAGAATATTACACTTGAATTGAAAGGCTCTGCCTCTGTGAGGAGACTGTGCAAGATCTCTTAAAAAGCTTAATCGACTTTACCAAAGCTGGCTACCAGACAGCACTCACCACTGGCAGTGCAATGGCCCCTCCTGGTGGCCAGTCTGAGCCTGTTCAAGGCATTTGACTCTGCCCCCCCAACGTACTAGGCCATTCAGCCAGTTTCTTGAGAATTGTCAGGTAGATTCCCTTCTGTAAACAAGCAAAAACTAAAAAGAAAAAACAAATAGAGCTGTTGATTAAGTTCATAATCATTCATTATAATGACATCATTTGTATAGCTTTTTTTTTTTTGCTCCCTCAACAGATATTTTATTATACGAACATGATCTTGGAGGATGCTGGCATCGATGAAAACCTCACTACCTACTTCACTATTATCTTAGGTTTCACAGGACTCATATTCTCCATCGTTGGTGTAAGTATGATGAGCAACTGGAATATTTCACATCTTGCTGACATGCTTTCCCTTCATGATTTCAAATTAGTGCAACTGTAGAATAAGCTGAAATAGACAGTTTTCACAGCAGACAAACAACTAAAAGCATCATTTGCGGGTGTGTTTCATTTAGGTGTTATGGTGTTCCAGCATGGACAGATCTTGTATCATGTTACTTCATGCTGGCACACAGAAACATCACCCATGGTGCTCTAAAAGGTTGAAAAACATAGTTTTAATTTCAGCTCATCTTTAAATGGGGTGTACGCGTTTGCTTGCAAGTGTTTGCTCTCTGGCATACCTGAATTAAACTGACAGATTAATTTAATTTGCTGCGACTGCCTTAAACCTGCTCTGACACAAAGAGCAAAAGGGTTCATTTTGCAGCCAACCAATAGCAAGGTAAGCAAAATAAACAGAAAGTAAGCAACTAGACCCATCAGTATACTTTCTGCTATTTCGGGTTGGTGAAATAGTAGTTGCTTAACAGCTCATTGTACATATACATTCTGAAGCATTACTGCAACAAGGCTCCATCTTAGGACCATAGTTATTCAGCGTATACATATCAGTGTGAAACATTTTTTTGTGTCCCCAGGGGTTTATGATTGATCGTGTGGGCAGAAGAATCCTTCTCCTCATATACTTTGGTGGTATGGCCGTCGGCTTAGCTCTGCTAACTGTGTTCCTCAATATTCAGGTAATGATCAATACTAGCTCAGCTGTAACACTAGCCGACTCACTCACTAACATTCATTCACAAACCTAAATACTCTTTGTTTTTCTTATATACAAACATTAACATTTTACATACATCTACATACATACACTTTTCGTGTTCTTCTCTGTTTGAGCAGGACCAAGCATCATGGATTCCCTTTCTCAGCTTTTCCTGCATCATACTTCTCAACATACCTGCCAGCATCGGTGCATGTAAGAAGATATTTAATACGGACTAAACAAGCAATAAAACTGTAGACAATCTTTGGTGCTCTTTGAAACATGCAGTATACAGTATATATTTTGTGCTGTATAGGAGGCAATACTGAATGTTTGGAGGCGACTGTTGCAATGCATACCTGATCTTTATTGTGTGTCTGTCCTGTCTTTCAGGGGCACACTACGTTGTGAACACAGAGTTATTTGAGCAGACCTACAGACCTCCTGCCCTCATGATTGGAGGAGGTCTTAATTGGATGTGCAACTTCATAACATCGATGGTATTCCCTTTCATGCAGGTAGGCAGATGTGTGTGTTTTAGCTGTATCCTTGTGTGTCTGTGTCATGTGGTGTCTGAATTTTGGCCATTCTAACAAGGGTTCCCAGCTCAACACAGCAGGGACAGATTTCACAGAAAGCTGTTTCCCCAGGGTGGGGCAGAATTAAAATAATCTAATCATGTGGATCTTAATGGGAATGGTGTGGCCTCATATGTGGATCTCGGACTTCATGTGGCCAGCCTGTGATGTCAGTCATCTATGATGTATTTTTGATCTATGACTCCAAATCGGGGCAAGGTTTCACCCCGATCAGAGCCCCGCAGACTTTTATATTATAGAATAGAAGTAGAATATCTAAAAAAGTATAAAGAAATTGAAAAAATAACGCAATACATTTGGCACGGATGGGTCCAGCTGTTTGTGAGATTAGCTCTTGGCACACACACGCATGCACGCACGCACACACACACATACACACACACACACACACTGGGTTCATAGTCATTGATGCCTCTTGAGCAAAGGTATAGCTACATAATCACCAACTTCTCTGATACTACTACTACATCAGTGTCCTATGCAGAAGTACTGCATGTGGTTGGGCTGCGTGTGTCTGGGGTTTACAAATCTATATAACTATATGACAGAGAGGCAGAGGACAGTGTTAATCAAGAGCATTACTGTTCAGAGGCTACAGCAATCCTTCCCTGGTTGACCAAATGTATTTCCTGTTTTGTTTTGCGTGTGTACAGGAAGCACTGCAGACCTACGTGTTCCTGGTGTTCATGGTGATCTGTTTACTGTGTGCCGTCTACGTCTACCTCGTCCTCCCCGAGACCAAGAACAAGACCTTTGTGGAAATCAGCCAAATGTTCAAGAAGATAAACAACATCTCTGACTCCTCCCCTAACCAGGAGGTGAAAGCCTGAGCCAGAGGGTGTGGCCAATGACAATGTAGTTCGGCTGATGAAGGCCTGAGTAGCCGATACGCGTCCATTTGTCAAGATGGTCGCTCTGGATTAAGAGCGTCTGCTAAATGCCTCAATTGTAAATTGTAAATTGTAATGACTGCTGCTGCGGTAAATGAAAACATTCAAAGAAACTTGATCTTGTGATCACGGACTGTTTCTATAGACTGTTCACTGAGAGTCTGCACAAATTTGATCAGTCATTAATAAATGCCTCATTATGGGATGCGTCCCAGCTGACTTCAAACATGCTGTGGTGCAGCCTCTGATCGAAAGGAAGAATCTTGACCCCTCCGTTTTATCGACCTTCAGGCCCATTTCCCAGCTGCCATTTTTGTCTAAGGTCCTGGAGAAGACAGTCTATGCACAACTGCAACTGTCGACCAGGGGGGAAAAACTGGGCTGACTGGGCCTTTGCGGCAGCTGCCCCCAGGCTCTGGAACAATTTGCCCATAAGCATCATAAAGCTGCCCAGTCGATAGTTATTTTTAAATCCTTATCAAAGACTAATTTCTACTCCCTGGCCTTCAGTGACAGCTGATTTTGCCCTGTTTTTACTTACTGGTGCTAATGTTTGTTTGTGTTTATTTCATTGTATGCTAATGTCTGTTTATATTGCATATTGCTTTTTGTCTTTAACCTGCACAGCACTTTGGTTGACCTGGTCATGTTAAATGTGCTATATAAATAAAGTTTGAGTTGAGTTGAGTTGTCCTTCTCTTAATCAATTGACAGTGGAGAATTCAGAACAGAAACATTCAAGCTGGTGATGCAAAGTCACAGGCACAATCTCCTTGGGAGTGGGTGTGTTGCATGACGAATGTGCATGACAGACATACCTCTGTATTTGTCTAACTTTTTCCCTCATCTTTCCCCTTCTTGCTAAACTGCACCCCAATGGCTTTGATCTCAGACCAGCAGAAAATGTAAACAGATGCAGTGAACTGTCAACTGGTGAACTCACCCAACTCACCCATAGAGTGAGTGAGTGAGTCAGTCAGTCAGTCAGTCAGCAGTCAGTGTGTCTATGAACAGCTAATCTCCAAGAGGCCTAGAGGAAGACCAAAGAGGACATTTGTGGATGTAGTGAAAGAGGACATGAAGTTAGTTGGTGTGAGAGCAGAGGAGGCAGAGGACAGGGTGAGAGGGAGGCAGATAATTTGCTGTGGAGACCCCTGAAGGGAACAGCCGAAAGGAAAAGAAGAAGAAGATTAATACATTAAAGTATTAACTTATTCTTTGTTTGGTTTTATTATTAACTTGTTGAATAAAATAGGGCTTAAGTGGTTAATGACATACTCCGGTACAGACCGTGCAGTATGCACCATTGCACCCAAAAGCAATGGTTGCAACCCGCCACAAAAGTAAACAAAGAAGAAGAATCATCATCACCAAAACTAAGAGGTGTAAATTAAAATCTGGGCGCAGAGATGGTTGAAAAACACCCTGATGGTTTATGTGAGTGTGGCAGCCCGGAAACGGTCCAGCATGTCATCCTATCGCGCAACAGCTGTGTTTGGATTTGTCTGATCTGGGCATTACAAGCTTTTCTTTGCAGTCAAAATTTGGAACAGAACAGAACAGAACAGAACAGAACTTGTAGGCAAAGCAGTGCTGAAATATATTCACTCTAGAAGTCTATTGCAGTGGTTCTCAACCAGTGGTCCTTGAGGAGGTTCCAGGTGGTCCCCAGCTAAATGATGGAGAGTTGGTAACCAAAGGGACCCTTATATCTTTAACTCTTGAGAGTGTAAATTATTGTTAAATAATTACTTAATTTACAAGAAGTCTACACAATTAGAGAATGTAGAATTGTTATTTTTGATCAACGTTTGCCTGTTATCTCTCCTATGGTACCAACATCATGGAATAGGGCTGGCAAGGCTGGTGTCACTCCGCGGCTGCGGCTAGCCCCGCCCCCGGTCGGTTAGGTCGACATCTCCCTTCACTCGCAGGTTCGCTAATAGTAGCCTGCTGTGGACAAAATCGTATCCAACGACAACAAAATATATAAAGTTTTGGATCTGAGAGTCTATATCTCATCAAATGGTGGTTCCGTGGCTCAAATGCCGAATAAATAGTGGACCTTGATTAGCCTAGATCAAGACTATCGTAGATGTATTTTATCGATGTTTAATTGTTTATATCTACGAGAGTCTTAGCGACCCCCCCCCCCCAGTTTGCATTGGAATGTCACCAGTAAAGCCCGTATTTCTCCAAACATGTACAAATGCAAAATATAAGGTGCTTACCCGCTTGCCTCAAATGTTAACTAGGTGTCCGGAGTATTTGTGCAATGTATTAGTCCATATTCTTCAATAAAGAAGTGTTTTATATTATGCATTTGTACATGTTTGGAGAAATACGGGCTTTACTGGTGACATTCCAGGGCAAACTGGGGGGGTGGTCGCTAAGACTAGTCTTGATCTAAGGCTAGACCTTGATATGGAAAAAGGTTTAAAACCATTGTCTAATATAATAGTAAAATATTGTCTCTTATATTTTCACATAGCCTACTATCATGTGAAAATATAAGAGCTATTATCGGCCTATGGAGGGCAGCATTACTTCAGGCGTAGCCTGCCGTAAACCAATAGTAGTAGAAGAAGAAGCATCATCACTAAACAACAAGCAAGCAACATGGCCGCCGCAGTAGTGAGGGGCATCGGCTCTAACCTTGCCAAGAACCTACGAGAAATCCGTCTCCACATGTGTCAGACCTCCGCCGCCAGCCAGGGAGCCAGGTGTGTTCTCTCTCTGTGTGACTGGAGCCAGGTGTGGATGAAATGGAGTGGGTTTTTTTTTATAGTCGAGAGAAAACAGAAAACACACCCACTGTGGCTTGTTGTTAGCTACTTAGCTTAGCCTCTGTCTGTGCCGGTAACCTGCACAGACCTTGTCAAAAAGAACCAATGGTTTGAAGAAGTACTCGGTGTTACTTAAGTAAAAGTAGCAATAATATTTATTTATAGAGCACCTTTCATACATAAATGTAGTTCAAAGTGCTTTACATTCAAGTTTTTTTTTTTAAAGGCTGTTTCTCTGTGGACTCCGTTCAACTTTGTTGTCGTATCTTGTGTAATAATAATAAATGAAATAATCAGGCTATCTCTCCGTCAACACAACACTTGACACCATATCTGAACCCATATCAAAGTATATAGACATATATTAGACATCATAATTTCAGCTGTCAGGTTGGCCGAGCGGTCTAAGGCGCCAGACTCAAGGTGACAAACCTTCCTGGTAAAAGGGATTTCTGGTCTCCAAATGGAGGCGCGGGTTCGAATCCCGCATCTGACACTACTTTTCTGAATTTCTCCAGCGGGATCAATAAAGGTCTCATCCGATCTTACATTACAGGATAACAGTTCATATTATAGTTATACATCAGCTGTTCACCAACCGGACTGCCTGAGGAAATAAAACTGCTACTGAAACGGACAGTGTGATTTGATGCTCCGGCTGGAGATGGAAGGAGCTAGAAAATAATGAGCTGGATGCTAGTGGATGTTTTTGGCTCAGAGACAAAGCTAATCACTGGCTTGAGCTTTTTTATTTTTTTATTTTTTTTACAAATCTCTTTATTATTTTTGCAGACAGTAAAGACAGGGGCATCATATCAAATCATAAAAGACAAAGAGGTCTGATTTTTTTTTGACAAAAAACTAAAACAAAAGACGAAACAACAACAAATAAACAAAACACCGCACAACAGAACAAACAGTAAAATAGATACAGTAATCAAGGTACATGTTAAATGTAAGACATACAAAATGATAATAAAATAAACAGACAGGACAAACAATAGACAAGACACTCATTCATACCAGGGAACAGGAAGGGGAGGGGGGGGGGGGGGAGAGGGTTGTTTCTCACTAATTTGATATCATGGCTTTGAGTTCTCTTGGAATGTATTTTCTAGGGTAATGACAAACTACAGCTGTAACCATTTACAACAACTGACATTAACTGATAGATTAAACGGATGTGAGAGTTCTGCTGAGCTGCATTTAACTGCAAGCTGGGTCCCAGGAGTTAATATCTCTTAAGACCGGGAACGTATGTGTGTCATTTTAGATTTCTTTGGCTATTTTTGAAAATTCGTGAACATTTGTAACTCAAATCTTTGCTTCAATCTGGGGTACCCTGGAACAAAATATTTGACCCAGGCTCATTCAAGCATATTAGCACCATTGTATGTGAATCTCCAAAAATTGATTTATGTAATTAATGTGTGTGTGTGTGTGCGTCTCCTCCCCCCCCCCCAGGGACTTTGTGGAACAACACTATGTGTTATTGAAGAAAGCCAATCCGGAGTTTCCCATTCTGATCAGGGAGTGTTCTGGAGTCCAACCCAAACTGTGGGCTAGATATGGTGAGAGACACTGCAGACTACCGTGACAGTGCATTAGCCGTGTCCCATTCTGCATGTGAGATGCGCAAGTGATGTACAAAAGTTGAACAGACTTTTACAGTCAAGCACCAGCAGCTCTCTGTGCTTGAAAAAAGCAAGACTCATAGCAAAACAATGTTATTTTCTAAAATATGGTACATACATCTGATGCGTCTTTTCATACCTGTGGAAGCTATGTTAAATCTATGTTAGTGATTATTACATACACTGGAAATAATGTTGAGCTGCTGCTGATGTGGAACCTACCGACCCTCACCCTGACATTTATTACATTAATAAACCTGTATGCAATGCAACACCATAGGTCAGGTCAGTGTAACGGTTAACCCTAACAAACATGCTTGATTATACAGAAGTTGAGTGATTTTGATTGTATGATGCATACACAGTAAGTTTTTATTTTTATTTATGCATTGTCTAATGTATGTTGCTTATTTAGTTCAGCCTATTGTTTTGTACCCTGGTCTTAAAAATATGGACGGGCATAGTAGACTCATATTATAGTTGTCTGTTGAGCCTCGTACTCATACTGCTAGGATTAAAGCAGCACTATGTCACTTTGCTCTTCTACCCCGGATTTGAACCCGGTTTGTGCTGCCATTTTTTCCATTGAGCTAATAGAGCCTGCCTGCTTGCTCTGGGGATCAATCGAATCTTGACCATCAGGTCAAAATTCGTGTCATATCCTTTGACTTTTGACACAATCTAAATGTCTCAATAGAAGAGCAGGGAGACAAAATACAATCACCCCCAATTGTATAAGTTATATTGTATTAACATATTCTACCATATAGATTGGACAAATTTACATTTTATTCATTAAAAAAAAGTTACATAGTGAGGCTTTAAGAGCCCCTTTCCTTTGGGGCCTTACAAGGCTGTTTAAAAAAAAGTTCACCAGATAGCAGGTAGGCTATTATGTTGTTTTCAAACCGCTATTGACCGTGTGAGTGTGTGTGTGTGTGTGTGTGTGTCTTCCAGACTTTGGGAAGGAAAGAAGTGTTCCATTGGACAACATGACGGCAGAACAAATATCCCACGTTCTAGAGACGGTGGTCAAGACCAAACCCTGACCTTACTGGACTGGTTCTCTCCTCCACCCCCATCCCTGTGTTATTAATGTGATGACATCATCTGTTGTTAATATATTGTTAATAAACCCAATTTACTAACTCCAACAAAGTGTAGATGTGTGTATATGTATCTGTGCTGTTTTACCTAGGGTTTTTTCTTCATCAATGTGACAATTCCAGTATGGTAGGGCATGGGATCTCTAAAATTGAGTTCTTTAACAGGCACATGCCAAATGAATAAAAGAACAGTTAAAGGGAAAAGAAGAAAGGAAAAAAAAACAAGTGTCTTGTCTTGATAGGAAGTTTTTGTTTTTATTGAGAAGATGTCCCACACACTCTTCACTTAACATTTTTATTTATTGAATAAAGATCAAGGTTTCGGTCAAACAACTGGAAAGTTGTTCTTCATTGAATAAATACAAATTAAAGTGAAGACAGACAGTGGGACTGCTTATTTCCTTCTCTGTTGGCTCTATCCTACACACGTCCTTTCTTAAGTGTGCAACAGGACTTGCAACAGGACTTCACCTACTTGACAAAATATTGAAATGTGAATTATGTTATTTAATACACTTTTTCAATAATTAAAACACAGGCTTTTGAATTCTCATTTTCGTTCTTGTGGCGGTGTGATAAATTAAATGATGGTCTGCAATGTAGTACTATGTCAGTGGTTCTCAACCTGTGGGTCGGGACCTCCAGGGCCAGGTGGGTCCCCACAGGATTTTGGGAGGGTCCCTAGGCTAGATGACAGTGAAGTGACAATTTAAGGACTTTTAAGATCTTTTTAATACCCACAAATAAAAATATTTCGAAAATAGCCGTTCACAATATAATAATTTGACAATATTTATATATAATATTATATGTCCCCAGTTCAAATATGATTATTTTGAGGGGTCACTCCAAAGTTCAAATATGATTATTTTGGAGGGGTCCCCAGTTAAAATATGATTATTTTGGGGCTGCACTCCCCAGTTCAAATATGATTATTTTGGGGGGTCGCGGCCTGAAAAGGTTGAGAACCACTGTACTAGGTGATGGGGGGGTGATAGTTCCAATTCATGGCCAGTCGATGGCGATATGCCACGCCGTGAAAGAAAACCGTGTAGTTCCTGCTGCTTCCTGTTGGTCTACTACGCATGTCAGGAAATAGCCGCAGCATCACAACAACACAGCTGCTGTTACACGAAAAGCGGGTTTAACGACTGCATTTTCCTCAGTGTTTGGAATAATAGACACACATAAACATTATTTCCAGTTGAAGGAGAGACCAGAATCTTCACACAATGCCTGAAAGTAAGTTGGAATGGATGTATTTATTATCGCTACTGTTTACCGAAGGCTACATGCTAACGTTAGCCTTCGTCGTTTGCTAGAAAGCACAGCGCTGGTAGATTGTAGAACGAGGTTCAGTCAGACATTAAGGCTAAAACACAAAAAAGTCCTGTTGACTTTTTTCCCATTGTGATCCATTGTAATAGTGTCGGATTGGGTTTAATGATAAACCAGTTTGAATGGCTGACGTTATCTACCAAAATGTGCTTTTTAACACGCATCTTTACAGAGACATTGTGTTGCTTGATGAAGATGGACATTACTGTAAATGTAGCCTATGATCAAGACTCGTAGATGTCTTTTTTAATCGATTTTGACATTTTTTTATATCTACGAGATGAGATCTACCTCGTAGATCTAAAAGTAAAAGTCAGACTCGATACATCTACGATACGTCTTGGTGTAAGGCTACTTACTGTACACGTTAATTTCTTTGATCTATTACAGTGATTACACTGGAAATAGCAGCTGATGTGAAATTAAAGAGAGAGAGAGAATCAAATAAATAAAAACGAAACTAATATTACAATGGTCGGTCACTTAAGATATGAGAAGATATAACGATTTATTTCTATATTATTAATTTAACAACAGTCCCAGAATTAGCTACAGACTACAGAGCCCAATTAAATAGATATAATAGTCCCTGACTCCCTGCTACTGGACAGTCCAGACAGATTGCCCTCCAGGATAAATAAAAGTGTATCTGATATTTTATTATTTTATATTCTGAAAGATGGTCACACAACAGCCTAGGCACTGGCAACACTTTCAAACAGGAATGATTTGTCTTGGCTCATGTAAATAGTACAATACACAATATTTTAACTGTATTTACATCTGTCAATAAATGAGAACAACATGTGTACATAGACAGTTCCAGCTGTTGAATAAACATACTTTTATTTGTTTCCATATTTTGCCAATGAAAAATTAATTTGCACCCTTACAGATGACAGTAATAATGATACTAAACGATGCCCTCTTGTTCCCTTCTTCTCCTTCTACCAGCTGAGACCTACTCCAACCCCCTGGCTCCTGATGGCCATGAAGTGGAAGACCTCCGCTCTGCTTTACAGTGAGTCTGCTGCTGCTTGGCTGTAAACCACTTAAAACGGACCAGACCAGACCGGAGTCCTCATGGCTCTACACTAGGGATGGACAATTAATCCGTCATCATATCGTATCGGCCGATGTTGGCCGTAACCCATTAATACCGGGAAAGCATCTATCATTTTAGATTTGAACCACTTTAACCATTATCTTATACTTTGGCTATTAAGAAAATAGCAGATATACAAGCTCATACCGTGGCACCGAGTGCCGCGCTATGAGCTTGTAGATCTGCAATTTCTTTTTGAAAAATATTGAACATTTGTGCAAATCTTTGAATATGTATTTTTTAAACATATTCAACATTTTTAACTCAAATCTTTGCTTCTGGGGATTCTACGAATGTCTTCTAAATCCTAACAGTTTTTTGAAAAAACGTATGTTGCTGTAATATCAGTGGTTCTCAAACCTTTTCATGTCAAGGACCCCCAAAATGATATGTATTTGGCCGCGGACCCCCATCTGAAAATACTTTGTTCCAGGGACCCCCAGAAGCAAAGATTTGAGTTAAAAATGTTCCCTTAAAAAAAATATCTCTATATATATATCTATATCTATATATATATTCATAGATTTGCACACACTTTCACGATTTTTCAAAAATAGCAGATCTACAAGCTTATAGCGGCACTCTGTGCCGCGTTATGAGCTTTTATATCTGCTATTTTTGAAGAGCCAAAGAAATCTAAAGTGATACAGATGCGTTCCCAGATTGAAGGGTTAAGAGAAGGACCAATAGTCTGTCATGTTTAGCCCATTGACTATGACTCTCTGGAGATTTTTATTTATTTATTATCAACAGAAATATCTGAGGTGTTGTGATTTTTTAATTTTATTTACCAAAAGTATTGAAACATGTTACTAACTTGTTATCTTTTGTTATCTTTGATCAAAGATTATGATTAGGAGTCCAGGACTTATTAATCATGCAATGATAGTGTTGAAGAATAGCGCATAGTCTGTGTGTGTCCATATGTAAGTTACAATGTATTTTATTTGTTTGCTTATTGTTTCCGAATGGTTCTGTATCTCAACATTTTAATGACGGCCCTGTTCTGCCTATCCTGTCCACTTTCAGGTCCAAGCTGACCAACGATGACTTTAGGAAACTGTTGATGACCCCAAGATCTGCCCCCTCGTCAGCCCCGCCTTCCAAATCCAGACATCATGAGTGAGTACTACATCACTGACTGATGGTGATGATGATGATAAACACGTTAATGCATAGGAATACATACTGTACATGGGGCATAATAGGTGCAGGTTACAACCTGACAATTAGCACTTAGCATAGGATTACAAGGGATCTGATTGGTACATATGTTGTGAGCATGTCAGAAACATAGGAAGGAGGTGTAGTGATAAAACATTTAATTATTATATTATTAAACTAGGTTGTTAGCTTAGATACTTTACTTTTATTTCAACGAGAGATGCTAAAATGTGCCCTTTTATAAAACTTGGAAGACAAATGGTACCACTTGTATGAGTCCACAGGATGCGATCTAATTTTCCTTCATGCTTTTAAACCTTTCTTTCTAAATTTCTTGGTTGAATTAGTGGAAAGGAATTGATAAATGGACACAAAAATGGGCATTCTGAGTTCAAGCTTTGAGGTGACAAACTGATCAGTTACAATGACCTTAAAAAGACATTTGCTGTCTTGTTACCCAGGATGCCAAGGGACTACAACGAGGATGAGGATCCAGCAGCACGGAGACGCAAGAAGAAGAGGTGAGGGTTATCAAAGCTCTGGTTTGAGACCATTGGATGAGTCATATAGAGACTAAGCATTAACAGAGAAATCATTATTGTCTCCGCCAGGCCGAAAGGCATGGCGAGAGAGTATGTTTTACCCTCCGTCCGTCCGTGTGTCCGTCCTGTCCGTGTGTTACCACCAAATGTCTGGCACCGTTGGCCCGTTCGCTGTGAAACTGTGCACACACACTCCCTGGATGCCAATTCAGAACCTCTGCCTCAATTTTTTCACATGGGCCTGTTATAGCGCCACCAGGAGGCCAATTTGTGCAAAACCCATTTTTTTACATTACTCCTACAGATTTTATCCAAACGTCATGCAAATCGGTACACAGTATCTCTATAGTCATGTGATGAACACGGATCTGTCCGATTTCCCATATTCCATCCTCATTGGCTAAGGTTTGCTTCCACAAACACATTCCCACTAGGCCAAGGAAGAAATGCCACCCTTTTCACATTGGCCTGTTATAGCGCCACCAGCAGGTCTAATTTAGCAAAACACATTTTTGGAACAAAAGGCCTCAAATCATGAATGCAGTGTCCGATTGCCGTGAACGACCTAGGAATAAATGGCACCCTTTTCACATTGGCCTATTATAGCGCCACCAGGAGGCCACAATAACGTGCCTGACCTGGCGGAGACCTGTGCTCCGAGGAGCACTTTTTCTAGTTTTGTTTGCATTACACTTGTCATACAGATGGAAACTGACGTTGGAAGTCCTTGCTAGAATAATTTATGGATTTCCAGTCAAATTACTTCTAGCAGAATCAGACAAACACCTTGACTCAGGTTTCAACATTCAATAATATATAGAACGATTTATTTACAGCGCTGAAACATACACACCACATTCAAGACCAATGCACAAAAAGATGTCTCCCAGCCTCTTAAAGAAGATTTACTGTATAATGTTGATAGATAACGTAAGGAGATAGACGCCCTCATTGCTCGGCTGATACCGACCATAGGCCACTTCATACTTACTTACTGATAACGGACATAGCTAGTTCTTCACTCACTAACGGACATAGCTAGTTCTTCACTCACTATCTACTACTGAGAGTCGAGACAATGGTTCCGTCCTTATAATTGTACTGATATTTCTCCCAGTTATTACGCCAAGCTGCGTCAGCAGGAGATGGAGAGAGAGAGAGAGCTGGCAGAGAAATACAGAGACAGAGCCCGCGAGCGACGAGACGGAGTCAACAAAGACTACGAAGAAACCGAACTCATCAGCACAACGGCCAACTACAGAGCTGTAGGCCCTACTGCTGAGGCGTAAGTAGAACACCTCTTACTACTACTACTGTTCCTACGACTACTACTACTACTGTTCCTACGACTACTACTACTGTTCCTACGACTACTACTACTTTTACTACTACTACTTTTACTACTACTACTTTTTCAATCTGTCCCTCCCAACATCACTCTCTCCAGGGACAAATCAGCAGCTGAGAAGCGTCGTCAGTTGATCCAGGAGTCCAAGTTCTTGGGAGGTGACATGGAACATACTCACTTGGTGAAAGGTCTCGATTTCGCCCTGCTACAGAAGGTGTGTGTGTGTGTGTGTGTGTGTGTGTGAGAGAAAGAGCCTGCGGGGGGGAGTGATATGGGGATTTTTTAATAATAATGTTATGAAAATGCCTTGACCTGTGGCTTCTTAAATATGTGCGGTAAAGTTTTTCTAGAATAGAAAGACCCCGCTTTGTACTTGGTGTTATCCACCAAAGGCCCCAAATAACGGGGGTTTGAGCTCTCCTTTATTCCCTTCACATTGTTTATGTATTTTTTAGATAACGTGGCATGGGTCAACCATTCATTCTGTCCTATGCTTTCTTGTGTACTAGATCACTCCATGGGGTGTATATTCCTGTACCTGTCCTCTTAAGTTATTTGTATTTTCAGAGTTTGTTTATATTAGTGGGATGAGATTTGCACCTCAAAAGACAATGAATGATATGATGCTTACAGAGTTGGTGAAACGTCTTGTTAAAGTGCACAGTAGTGGTTCCACCCTGAGCAATAGTGTGTCTGTCTGTCTGTCAGGTACGAGCTGAGATCACCAGTAAGGAGAAAGAAGAAGAAGACATGATGGAAAAAGTTCAGAAGGAAGTGAAGTACGTTCATTCATATATCAGTAAACATAACATGGCATGAACCAGTAAATATAATAATCTCTAATATGATAACTACTACATATCATAACTTTGTCACATTTTGACACGTAATATTTTGTAAATGTTTGACACATTTCACCTATAATGACATGCCCAAAATAATGACACCAGGTTGAAAGTAGTTTAATGTAATATTGTATCCTAACTCTGATGCCCTATTGCTTCAGGGTCAATTGACAAAAGCACCCATAAGGTTTAAGCTTGTGTGTGATCATGACCTCTGTCTCTGTTTTATCAGGAAGGACGTAGAGCCAGAGGAGAAGATTGAGTTTAAGACTCGTCTGGGTGAGTGTGGGGTTTTCTTTACTGCCCGACAGAGGCCAGAGTTGTTTAAGCCATATTAAAAAATGCTACCTGTTGTGAGCTTGTAGGTTGGCTATTTTTTAAATGTTTTGAAAACTACACATTTTCAAAAACACACCGGCTCCCCAACAGGAAGGAACGTCTACCGCATGATGTTTAGGGGTCGTCAGACGGAGAGGAACGAGCTGTTCCTGCCAGGGAGGATGGCCTATGTGGTGGACCTGGAGGATGAATACGCAGACACGGACATACCCACCACACTGATCCGCAGCAAGGCTGACTGCCCTACCATGGAGGTTAGGATGAGCTAATGAATAGACCAGGGGTTGTCGGGTTGTCTGTGAGCATGACCTTCCCAGTAATGTTACATCGCGATCGCGATCCGTAAAGTGAACGGTTTGTTGACTCAAATGCAGATTCAGGGGCTTATTGGGTTTGCTGGCTACAACAGATACAATTTACACAGTCAGTGACCCCTCCAGCGCCAATTTACCAGTGTTAATTTAACTCAGAGAGGGTACAAATGGAACCAAATGGACCCGTGGTCCATGTATTCGCTCTCAGAGTTACAAAAACTCCTTTAAGCCACCCAGCACCCGCTCATATTGATTCATTCATTCCTGCTATATAACTACAGCTAAATCAGCTGTGTGTGTGTGTGTGTGTGTGTGTGTGTGTGTGTGTGTGTGTGTGTGTGTGTGTGTGTGTGTGTGTGTGTGTGTGTGTGTGTGTGTGTTTGTGTTGTCGTCGTCTCTTTTCTGTGTTGCTGCTCTGCTGGTTCTCAGTTGGTTGGAGCTGTACTCTATGTGTGTATCACAGTCCATGGTGTGTATGAGGAGTCAAGTGGCCGTCATTGACGTCAACTCCCACGCTGGTCACGACGACCCCATTTTTTTTCAGTTTCTTGATCATTTTTTCCCCCTGTATTTTTTTGGGTAGCCAGCGGCACTTTCCCGCGACCCCCCCCATAGTTTGAGAACCGCTGGAATAGGCCGATGCGTTGATGCTCAATTCTTCCGTTTTGTATCACTCTCTCTCTTTTGTGCTTTCTTACTCTTTCTCTTTGTGTGTGTGTATTTGTGTCTCTCTCTCCCCAGGCCCAGACAACTCTGACCACGAATGACATAGTGATCTCTAAGCTGACTCAGATCCTCTCCTACCTTCGCCAGGGAACAAGACACAAGAAACTAAAAAAGAAAGACAAAGGTTAATACTGTTACTACTGCTACTAGTATTGCTAATAGTCCTACTACTGCTAATACTATATTCCTACTACCAATACTCTTAACTACTAGTAATGTGGCTGCTGCTGCTTCTAAGTACTACCACGATTACATAATTACCATTTACATCTCGCAAGACGAGATTTCACCTGTGATTTCATCTAAGCCGCTTGTTAACACTACGGCGACCCATTTGGGACAAAAACACTGTGGCGAGGTTTCTGTCATTATGAACGTCAGATAACACCAAAAAATATGTAAATTCGAGCGATAAGAATATGCGATCTATCGCATGGACCGTCCGCTCAGGGTTTTTAAGCTGTGGTGGACTCGGGATGGAGTTGTGAAAATGTTCTACTGTACCACTGGTCCTAGGACATAATATCATATAAAGGTAAGGCAAAGGCTATTCCTTAATTATCTAATTGTGCTACCAACTACCACCATTACTACTAATAATACCATTTACAAAAACAAATGATAAAACATTGTAGATAGACACTTCTGCCAAGAGTACAATATTGGTATTGAAAGGACGACGTAATATATGTGTGTGTGTTTGTGTGAGAGCAGGTAAACTAGATGAGAAGAAGGCCCCAGGACCAGAGGCTGACATTGGGTGAGTAAAAGTAATGTTAAAATTATAATCAAATGATTAGGACTGACGCCTCATAGTCGGCTAGTTGATTATGATGGGTCGACTATAGGTTTTTTATCAGAAGTCACTTTGTGTGTTTGGCCTAATATTGTTAGCCTATTACATCGATCTACTAGCCTCGATCTCCAGGCTTTTATTGTTTAGTTTACCTAAAAAATAAAAGCCTGGCCCAACCATAGCCTGTACTGGGTATGAGGAAGTGTTTCATTTCCCAACCAACCAGAGTGCAGTGGGCGTCGCTCGTAATGTTGTGTTAACGGGGCGGGGGTTGACGGACAGATCGGTGAACCAATGGGATCAGGCGCAGTCTCTCGCCGGCTCTATACACCCGCCCCTCTATACACGAAATCAGGAGCGTTGGGGCAGACTATCGATCTACAGGCTTGTGAGCTATTTTTGAAAAATGTTGAATGATTTCACCTAAAATAGGGATGTCAGGTTTAAAGTGGTTACCGCAGGTAGGGATGGGACGCTATGAAAATTGCATGTGGCAAAAATTATTGCGATTAACGATATTATCGCGATAATCAAAATATACTTAAAAACTTAAAATGGCACTTTTGTTAACCACTTGAACCTCAAGCATCCCTATTCTGGGGGGGGGGGGCGTTCACCAGAAATAGCCGATCTACAAGCTCACAACGCGTTGCAACGCAATGCATTGTGAGCTTGTAGATCTGTTATTTTTGGAAGTTGTACTGAATTTGCAGCTCAACAAAAGCGAATTCATCCTGGCTTCTGATGGAGGACAATTTCACGATAAATTCAAATCTCTGCGATACGATTATTGTGAGCGTTATTTTATCACGATAAACGATAATAACGATTATCGTCCCATCCCTAACCGCAGGCTGATCTATTGCCATTAATGTACAATCAGGACATCGACCACACAGACAGTATAAGCCACTTTGTCAGAACAAACTCAAACCGAAACGGCCACAGCCTATCACAGATTATGATCTTGTCTTTTCTTTTTTGGGGGGATATTAGGGCACCTGCGCTTCCAAAAGTCTACACACTGTTTGTATGAACATTGCACTTTGTTTTATTGTTTGTGACTGTGGTTTTTTATTCATCCTCTATCGTCCTGCAGCATCTTCGATGACATCGGAGACTACACCCCGTCCGCCGCCACCGCCGCCAAGCCTCCTCCTAAGGACAAGGACAAGGAGAGGTACCGGGAGCGCGAGAGAGAGAGGGAGAGAGAGAGGGAGAAGGACAGAGAGCGCGAGAGGGAGAGAGACAGGGAGGAGGAGAAGAGGAGACAGCACAGTTACTTTGAGAAGCCCAGGGTCGACGATCACGATCCCGAGGTCAGTCGGCTTGGCTTCTGCACAAATATTCATAATCCTGTGTGATTATTTAACCGTAGCACACTGTACGTGATGACTAACGTTATTTTGTGTGTGTGTGTGCCTCTTTTTCTCTGCAGCCTATAGAGATACCCGAGACAGGTAAATGACTGGCTTCTCTTTATAGTGTCTTTAAATACAGAAGATTACTACTTTATTACCGTACCCATAGTAACCAGTACAGCCATTAACCCATTCAATCCGGTAACGCATCTCTGTCATTTTAGATTACTTTGGCTATTCAAAAATAGCAGATATACAAGCTCATAGCACAGGCACCAAATGCCGCGCTGTGTGCTTGTAGATCTGCTATTTTTTTTAAACCATGAAAATGTGTGCAAATCTTTGATTAAAAAAAAAACATTTGTAAAATATCTGAGTTACAAATGTTCACTTTAAAAATATATATATTCAAAGATTTGCACAAATGTCACGATTTTTCAAAAATAGCAGCGTTAGATGCGTAGAATAGATGCGTTCCCGGTCTTAAAGGGTTAAGATGACCGCTGACACATCAGACAATATTGAAGCCGCAAAGGAAATCTGTAATTGTATTTCTACTGTTACACCCCTCTCAAAACACTATCATCTCCCTGTCTCTCTCCTCTCTCCAGGACCTGGATCTGTGAAAGACCAGATCAAGATGATCAATGAGAAGTTTGCCGGTGCAGCCGGCAGCCAGTGGCAGGGCCAGGAGACATATCCTTCTGCTGGTTCAATGTTGGTCAAATTAATCAGGCCGATGGAACTTAGGGCTGTCTTTTATTTATATGGTGAATGAGAAGAGAGGTTTTAAAAAAGTTTCTTTTCATTTGATGTTTTGTTGGTTTGTTCCACATTGTTGTTGCTGCTGTCATTCTTTAACTGCCAGCCACTGCAGGCCAGCGAACACGCGACCGCAAAGAACAGCTGGGAGACTTTTTCGGCATGTCCAACTCCTATGCCGAATGTTATCCTGCAACGTAAGATTAACACACACACACACACACACACACACACACACACACACACACACACACACACACACACACACACACACACACACACACACACACACACATGCATTGGTACACACTAGTGGATCGACATCGATTAATGATTTATCATATAAAAATGTGCTTTTTACATCTTCCATAAAACAATAATATTTTTGACGTTTAGGGTACCCCAACGCTTTATCAACTCCCATTACCATCATTATATGGTAGATATTGACAGATTAATCAATTATGAAAATTAATTTAAGCGCACACACTCCTACACGACATGTACTGTATATCAACACGCTCCTATTCTGTAAAGAGATGTATTCATTTGTTTCTTTACTTAATACCAATTACCCTGAGGGAATGTGAACTGAGTTTTTACAACACCAACTTGTTACACACATTCATGTATTGGAGCTGCCCGGTACAACCACAGACTTAAATGAAACGAATGTATCCATCAGCCAGTGTCACATCCCTCAAGAATTCAAGATGGCTAGAGTCCCTCTGTATAAAAAAGGAAACAAATTAGAACCTGGCAACTACCGCCCCGTTTCCATCCTTTGTTCCATCTCAAAGGTTATAGAGAGATTCATTTACAAACAGCTACCTCGACGACCGTAAACTGCTGTTTGAATTTAAAAAAAAACATCCCACTCCACTGACACATGCCTACTGTATTTCACACGGTAAATCATTCAATTCTCCTGAATAAGCTGAAGAGGCGATCGGTTTTGATAACACATCTGTAAGCTGGATGAAATCCTACCTTGAGGGAAGAGAAGAAATGGTTGATATCAATGTGAACTAGCAGTCCTCTCTTCTCTGTCTCCCTACAGCATGGACGACCTGGCTGTGGACAGCGATGAAGAGGTGGACTACAGCAAGATGGACCAGGTGACTACAACTCACCAGCATCACATCACACAGACAATCAGGGACTAATGGTCAATTATTTAAGCAATACCTCCCCAAGAGTGTGCTGCTGTCATCAGCCATAGATCAGCACACCAGTGCCGTTATCACGGTACAGCACAACCGTGTGTGTATTCATGTATTGTGATTATACCACAATTGTATCATTAATGTTTATGATCAGAAAGCGAGACAAAACCTGAAAGTTACAGCAGGGGGCAGCCATTGCTAGGTTATAAATAATGTAAGCAAGGTGGAATGATTATGGGGTGCTTTTATAGCTATTCAATAAAATTTTCCATTGGAAACTGTTTGATGCTGATTTAATTTCCAAGCTTGACAGTTGATTTGTGTCTCTCTCTCTGTCGCCCAGGGCAACAAGAAGGGTCCTCTTGGTCGCTGGGACTTTGACACCCAGGAAGAATATTCAGACTACATGAACAACAAGGAGGCCTTACCCAAGTATGAAACATTACATGTTCTATCTTCAAATCCTAGGAAGCTCATTGTGTCTGTCTACATAACCTTCCTTGGCATATTTCGGGAACCGTGCATCCGATAGTGTTCACACTACACCTCCATGGAAGTGCAGTGTCGATTGTGAAGGATCAGACGTTCTCCAGAACCGGTCCTCTCCGAATGGCCACTCGTATCTCACAAACCGATCCACTTCACACTATGTGGGTAATGGGTATATTATTGAGGACCCAGGGAAGTGCAGTGCAGAGGAGTGAAGTCGCTCATATTAGCGGTCCTCCAGAGCCGGCCAGCTCTGTACCGGCACAAGTTCCAAATGGCAGCCCAGTTTGAGGCATTGCACTACTAATCATCATAATTAATTTCGAAAATCCGTCTACATGAATAATTGTTTGAATTTTATGTTTATTTGACGGGGACAATACAAAAAACAATGTGTCAAGTTATATAAACCGTTATGAAACCGTGGCATTGTATGTGGGGTTTCTAGCCGAGGCAAATTTGCGACCCCTGTCCCTAATAAGAAGGCCTTACCCAAGTAGTCTAGGACCTGGCTAAGATATGTATGCACTTCATTTAGGAGAGAATATCTCAACTGTTCTTGGCTAATATGACCCCAGGGAACAACTTAGGAACTGTGACTAATTGTCTATCCGGGACGAAATACCCGAAAATGACCACGCCCTTTTTAAAATGACCATAACCGGTGCACTACTTCCAACATGGCTCTATCTGCTAAACCGTTGGAGCTACAGATTTACTGAGGTGCTCAAAATGTTCAGAATACTTATGTTTAGGGAAACATAGTAAAGTGTAACATTTCTAATTTGATATTTGACAGAACAGCTAAAAGAAACCGCTAAAAATGTCCAGTCCAGGGCCATAGGGACATTTTTGCGCAAATCAATCTAAGAGCACCACATTTGTCCCAGATTTAACCCAGGGCATGCTCTAATGATTTAGCAAGGGCGCCCGAGCCAGTGACCTTCAGGCTCATCATAGTGCAGGGTTCCCGCGGGTCATTAAAAAGTCTTAAATTGTCTTAAAAAAAATATCGGGAATTTAAGGTCTTAATTTGTCTTAAATTTGACCGTAGGTATTAAATTTGAAGGTTATGTTTTTAAGGCTCATGGGAAAATGAAAGCCATAAACATTTGTGCGTATTCTAGTGTTGAATTTTCCATAAAGATATATTATCAGTACGCTCCTCAATCTCTCCCATTGTGTTGAGAGCGGTTGAGAGACGCACACACACTCACACAGCAGTCAGTGTGTGTTCCATAGGCTGATAGCCCCGCCCTCCCCTGTCTCTCTTTTCCTTCTCTCAGTCACTCACTCAGCTGGAGTTGACGAGCTTGTCTCGTTGCCCGGCCGTCAGCGTCAGCGCTGCAGTGTCGCTCGTTAATTAATTTGCTCCAGGTGTCTGTGTAAGCTCAGAAGCTCATTTAAGTGGACATTGGGCAAAATCAGAGCCCCCGTGACCGTTTTGGTTGATAAAGATAGCAGTAGTTGTAGTTGAGCACTGTTTGGCAGTACTTGTTGTTGCTACAGAGCATGCTAATGAATGCTAAGTGCTAACAACAAATGTATGCTATATAACGGATGTCACTGGTTACAATGTGGAATAGAAACGACGGACGCTTCCCCCTCAGCTGTCATCAGGCAACAGTTTCAAGTGAATGTTTGACTGATCAGAAGTAAATATTGTGCTACACACACACACACACACACACACACACACACACACACACACACACACACACACACACACACACACACACACACACACACAGTTTGAGCCTTCACTTGCTGTGCTGCTGCGCAACAGGGCAGATCTCCACCAGGCCAGGTGGCCCTACCCAGGCCCATGAAATTGATAGGCAGTCTACAGTAGCCAATTAGAATGAAATCTGCTAAAACTGACTCGTACACTAATACAGAACCATATATAGGCTAAATATTGTCTCTGACTCTCTGTCGGTTGGGAAAACTGTTCCTTTTATTTTAAAACAATTTCAAATGGTGAAAAAAGCCAATCTACAAGCTATAATTATTACAAATTAAGAAATACTATATTTTAAATAGTGAAAAATACAGAAAATAGGGGAAATACATAAAATCTCTAATCTGTGATTCTAATGTGATTAATGTGACCCCTACAGTCAGTGAAGTCCAGGGCTGAATGTGACAAATATTGAGACAAATAGGCTATAACCCAATACATAATTTTATTTAAAAAATTGGTTATATTTTACAGATAGTTACACTATTCTTGTACTATATTAAAATTAAATCATCCTTAACCTTCAGGTTAATTCATTATTTCCGTGGACTTAAAAATCATCGTTTTTTTTATGGCCTTCTTTTTGATTGGCCTTTTACAGGCCCTACCAGCCTGTAGGGGGAGGTAGAGAGTAACATATTATGATACCAGCCTGTAGGGGGAGGTAGAGAGTCACATTATAATACCAGCCTGTAGGGGGAGGTAAAGAGTCACATTATAATACCAGCCTGTAGGGGGAGGTAGAGAGTAACCTATTATAATACCAGCCTGTAGGGGGAGGTAGAGGGTAACATATTATATTACCAGCCTGTAGGGGGAGGTAGAGTAATATATTATAATATTATAATACCAGCCTGTAGGGAGAGGTAGAGAGTAACATATCATAATACCAGCCTGTAGGGGGAGGTAGAGAGTAACATATTATAATAGCAGCCTGTAGGGGGAGGTAGAGAGTAACATATTATAATACCAGTCTGTAGGGGGAGGTAGAGAGTAACCTATTATAATACCAGCCTGTAGGGGGAGGTAGAGAGTAACATATTATATTACCACCCTGTAGGGGGAGGTAGAGAGTAATATATTATAATACCAGCCTGTAGGGAGAGGTAGAGAGTAACATATCATAATACCAGCCTGTAGGGGGAGGTAGAGAGTAACATATCATAATACCAGCCTGTAGGGGGAGGTAGAAAGTAACATATTATAATACCAGCCTGTAGGGGGAGGTATTATATCGGTGCCGCGCTATGAGCTTGTAGATCTGCTATTTTTGAATACCCAAAAATCTTAAAATGACACAGATGCGTTCCCGGTCTTAATGGATTAATAGAAGTTTTACCATCCGCTGGCCTGCACTCCCATTAGCCAATTTCAATATAGGAAGACATTGTTGCGACATTTATTTGGGTCTTAAATTACATTTGTTGAGGTCTTAAAAAGGTCTTAAAAAGTCTTAAATTTGACTTTCAAAATGGTGCAAGAACCCTGTAGTGGCCAAATCCAATATGGCCGCCACCTGACAAAATCTTTGGCTATAACGTTTGAACCACATTTTGAGCTATGAATGCAAACTTGGTGTCTAAATCATGTTTTTTGACAACTAGAAACATGTTTGAATGCTTATCTTTATGATTTAATCCATCTAGAGGACACTATTTTGATTTTCACAAATATGGCCACTATGTTATGAAACAACCAATCTATCTTACGATGTAATTGTATTGAAACAAGAATGATTTAACAGTAGAACTAATTCCTATGATGATAGGCCTACAGCTACAGCTAATACAGTATGTTCAACAATGCTCAGCATAAAATGTAATACTATATAGTATTACTATTCTATACACCATTGACTAGTATGATATCATACAGTACGATAGTCAAAGGTGTATAGAATTGTTTACAATATGTTTATATCACATTATGGTCTTGGTGTTACAACAGCAACAGCTTTACTGGCAAGATAGGTCCAGTAAGGCTCACACTAGTCATGGAGTCCCAGTACCAGCCCAATTTGAAATCTGGGATATTTTGTTGGACGGAGGTTGTCTGATTCCAATAGGAGCTGGTCTGCAGCAGTTTTTACATGCTGAATCAGTGCAGCTTGGGTGGGAGGAATGTTCTTGAGGGACTGAGAAAAGCCACTGTCAGGATTTATCTACTCTGCTGTGGCCACCACGGCTCTTGCCATACAGTATATGATGATGACCATATACTCCAATCTTTGGACATGAAAGTCTATCTTTTCAGGCTCCAAAGTAAGGGTGACCAGAGTTTCTTTGAGATACCTGCACTCCTTTTCCCATAGTCAGGGAAGGCTGATGTTGGTCAAATGGTACCAGGTCCCTTGAGAACCTTCCTCCCACCTAAGCTGCACTGATTCAGCATGTCAGAACCTGGGAACCTTACTGGACCCATCTTGCAGATGCCAGTAAAGCTTGCGCCATCCTCCATTTCTTTCTTTGACATATGCAAAATGGAGGTCCAGCCACACCCAGTCATAAAGATAAGCATTCCAACATGTTTCTAATAGTCAAAAAACATGATTTAGACACCAAGTTTGCTCATTTATAGCTCATCTGGTTCAAAAGCTTTAGCCAAAACCTTTTCAGGTGGTGGCCATATTGGATTTGGCCACAATGATGACCCAGGCTCAGGTACCCTTGCTAAATCATTAGAATATGCCCTGGGTTACATCAATTTAGGTGCTTCTAGACTGATTCACACAAAATTATTCCTATAGCCCTGGACTGTAATATGTTGGCAATTTCTTTTGCGTTTTTTAGCTGTTCTGTCATAAAATATCAAATTAGAAATATTACACTTTACTATGTTTCCCTAAACATAAGTATTCTGAATATTTTGAGCACCTCAGTAAATCTGTAGCTCCAACGGTTTAGCAGATAGAGCCATGTTGGAAGTAGTGCACCGGTTATGGTCATTTAAAAAAGGGCGTGGTCATTTTCGGGTATTTCGTCCCGGATAGACAATTAGTCACAGTTCCTAAGTTGTTCCCTGGGGTCATATTAGCCAAGAACATTTGAGATATTCTCTCCTAAATGAAGTGCATACATATCTTAGCCAGGTCCTAGACTAAAGTCTCAGACATTTACTATCTATTACCTTTACTGATTTGTGTGTCTGTCTGCCCTCCACATATCTTGCGAACCGTTCATCTGATCAACTTCACAATTGGCTAGTGTACTGCTGAGGACACAAGGCAGAGTACAGCAGTGGTGTAAAGTAACTAAGTACATTTACTTAAGTACTGTACTTAAGTAAAAGTTTGAAGTATTTGTAGTATTGTGAGTATTTCCAATTTCCAATACTTTTACTTCTACTCCACTACAATTATTTGAAAACTTTAGTTAATAGTTACTTTGTAGATTTTGAGTATTACTACAACCACGTCAGCCCTATATTCATTTCGCCATTTGAAAATAGCCGATCTACAAGCTCACAATGCGTCGCATTGTAGATCGGCTATTTTTGAAAGATTTTTATCCACTTGAAAACCTGAAATGTGACATTCTGCACAATCAGTACTTTTACTATTGGTACTTTAAGTACATTTACCAATACCTTTATACTTTTACTCAACTACATTTTAAATTCCATACGTTTACTTGTAACAGAGTATTTCTACATTGCAGTATTGATACTTTTACTTAAAGTAAAGAATGTGAGTACTGTTAACACCACTGGAGTACAGTGTGAAGTTGATTGGATGAGCAGTTCTCCAGAACCGGCACGCAATCTGAACAAAACTGTTTTACTGAATGGTCGACCACGTTATCATACGGTTTCCTTTTTCATTCTAGCTGAAGATCCTTTGTTGCACGTCATCTGCCCTTCAGTTTCCTGTCTCTCTGTTCTGTCCTGTCTAAATAAAGTTTTATTTTCCTATGATTATAATGTATTTATTTTTGTCCCTTCAGGGCTGCCTTCCAGTATGGTATTAAGATGTCCGAGGGCCGCAAGACCAGACGCTTCAAGGAGACCAATGAGAAGGCAGAGCTGGACAGACAGTGGAAGAAGATCAGCGCGGTGAGACATGGCTGGATGGATAGAGATGGAGTAGCCTCGATCTCCAGGCTTTTATTTTCCTTCGCGTTTTGCTCAAAAATAAGAGCCTGGACCAGCCTGTTGACGTTCCTGGAATAGGAAGTGGGTGATTTCCCCAACCAACCAGAGTGCAGTGGGCGTCGCTCCAAATGTTGTGACGTCAGGGCTCTCAATGCTGCACATTGGGGAGGAGGAGCGGCGCGGGGGCGGGAGCACAGATCGGTGAACAAATGGGATCCGGCGGATTCTCTATCCGGAGATTTTGAACCCGCCCCTCTAGACAAGATATCACACGCGCTAGGGCAGCCTAGAGATGGAGAGATAGAGAGTCTTGTAATAACACTAGATTTTACTCTTGTCTACCCGTGTACAAGATGTAACAAAAAATACATTTTCAATTGTTGCATTTTCCTGATAAATCCTTATATCTTAAACACGTAATAGTCCGGCTATTCAAAAATCTATCAACAAGCTTGTGACACGTTGTGTGCTTGTACATCTTCTATTTGCAAGGGGGAAAAAAGTGTGGAATATCTTGATTAAAATAGGAACTTTAATGTGATTTAAAATGCTAATTTTTCACTTTCTTTCGTTTTCAGATCATTGAGAAGAGAAAGAAGGCAGAGGCAGATGGGTGACTATTTTTCTTTCTTTTCATTGAAGTAGTTTTCATCTCAGTCTTGTAATCAGACTGTATAGAGAAGTGGGTCAAAGTGGGGCCTGGGGACCCCCAGGGGTCCTTGAATGGGTTCCAGGGGGTCCCCAGCAAAATGTGTTGATCTAGCACCAAAATCTCTTTAACCGCTATAACCGTATAAACATTGGATATTTGAAAATGGCATATCTCCAAGCTCATAGTGTGACGCGTTGTGAGCTTGTAGATCTGCTATTTTCAAATCTTGTATGGGGGTCCCTGGCAAAAAGTATTTTCAGATGGGGGGGTCTGCGGCCAAACATCAATTTGGGGGTTCATGACTTGAAAGTTTGAGAACCACTGGTATAGACTTCACACTGTAATGTATGTATGTGGGAACCATTAAAACCATTACCAATGTGTTTCTCTTTTTTGCTTTTCAGAGAGAACCCAAAGAGGCCCAAATACTGAAGATTTCCATCCCTCCATGGAAATGCTTCTCCCTCATTCTTCTTTCTTCTTTTTTTTTATCCATTCCTCCTTCGTTGAGACAACCCAGTGCCACAGCTCTGGTTCCCTGTGGAATAGGGTTTAGTACGCACCATCCTACAATGTTGTTTTGGTTAAGTTTATAACTGTTTAATGGACACAAGTCAATGTTATTTCTGAACATTGGCCATGGTATGTTTGAAATGATTCAACATGGTTTAATTAAATTGTTTTGATTAGATGTGCATATCTGTTTTGAGGAGGTATTCAACTGGGAGGATCCAGTCAGTAAAAGTGTCCTCGAGATTTGAATGATGAAAACAAACACAAAAATATCATCCTTTTAACCGACGGGAACACATCTGTTTCATTTTTAGATTTCTTTGGCTATTCCAAAAATATTTTTTTCAAAAATAGCAGATCTACAAGCTCATAGCGTGGCACTCGAAGCCGTGCTATGAGCTTGTATATTTGCTATTTTTGAATAGCCAAAGAAATCTTAAAATGACACAGATACGTTCCGGTCTTAATTAATTAATTTGTTTGATGAAATTAGATTATACTTTTTTTTTCTTCAAATGGTGGGTATCTCTTTTGTGAATGACTCCTGTGATGTTGAACTTTGGTAGAACCTTGGGTTGTACCTGGCCATGATATACGTACGTTAAAAATATTGTCCATCTTCATCAGTTGTTCTGTGACTGAGGAAAGCAAAATCATGTTTTCTTTCTCTCCATTCAGTCTGGTTGCATGTGGACACACACAGGTCTCCAAAGATCCTGTTATTTAGTTGTAGGAAACTAAAGTGAAACGGCTCCATTTGTGTTATCTTTGAATTTGGTAAATCTGAAATCAAATATTACACAAATAGAGCCATTTCACTTTCCTAAAACACGTTCATTTTTATAATATGTTTGCAGGATCCACTTTGATCATGTTTGTGCGCTAAAGGTGATTTTTGCAGGGTGCCTGGTGACTTTCCGTTTAGTGCACAGACCATGGCGAGACCATGAGGTTCTGACTTGTATGTATCTCTGACCTCTAAGGTCAGGATAAGGTTAGGTTTATTCATAGATGTTGTGAGGTTAGGTTTAGGCATAGACTTTGTCAGGTTATGGTTAGGATAAAATCAAGGTTAGATTTAGGCATAGATTTGGAGAGGTCAGTGTTAAGGTTAGGTTTAGGCATAGTTTTTGTGAGGTCACGGTAAGGTTTAGTTATAGTTTTTGTGATTTTAAGGTTCAATTTGAGGCATAGATTTGGTGAGGTTAAGGCATAGGTTTTGTGAGGTTAAGATAAGGATACGGTTAGGCACAGTAAACACAGACTCACGTGCTGTCCAAGCTGACAAAGCAGAGCGCGCCCTTAACCCCATGTTGGTCAATCAGAAGCTGCATCAGTCACCCCGTCCCCCTACGAAAAGGAATATGGCCTGCAGAATGCAGCTTATCCAAGGTGCTAAAAAGGTTCAACATCACTTTAAACTTTGTACAAGCCTATGTGTGTGTAAATGGAACACTTACAGTTCCGGTAAGGGCATGAGGAACAGCATATAGCTGTAGATTAGGAGGTTTCGATATGCTTTCAAGCTGTTTTCAATTTATGAAAAGACTGATGTTGAATATTAATGTGTGTAAAATGGTGACTGTTTTGATCTTGTGGTAAAAGAAATATATTGTAGCACAATGTTACACGCAGCTTAATGCACACAAACTGCAGAACCCAATAAAGGAAGAAAAAACACCATTGAGTTGTTTCTAATGGTCATTTGTTTTAAAAGTTTTTCCCATTAAATGGTTCATAAAAATATGGACCTGGTTAAAATACTTCCTAGTGGCTAAAAATGACCAAAAGGAATAAAACTCCCAAGATCAAGTTCAATATGTAAAGGGTTCGTAAATGGTTAAGTGCTATAATAGATCTGTATTCCAATAGTGATCTTTGCAATAGACCAGACGAGAGAACAAACACTCACTAGAGTGTTATCTTTTTCTAAAGAGCTAGAGTGGTGGTGAGACCCCTGTTACTGAACAAACACTTTGGTAATGATTATCAGAATACAACTTTTTAGCTGTTATTATGATAATTATTTATTTCCTAACAGATTAAACTAGTTAACGGTAGTTAAGTGAAATTATTTTGTTAAAATAAGTGTTAAATAGCTCTATATTGTGATAGTACTCATTGCTATTGAGTGCTCAGTAGCAGGAGTCTCCCGTTCTGTAGTAAACAGAAAATGCATTTCTGTCTCAGAAGAGAGTGAGACGACTCCATCGCTTATTACTCCTGTCCACCAGGTGATGCTACTGCACTATGAAAACATATTTCTGTGGCATTCCATCCACCATGGTTTGATGGTGTTTTGTCCCCTGTAGTGTGGGACTTCTACTATTCTGCTGTTCTGTGTTTCCTCATTTTATTATGCGCCTGTCTTCACTCACACAATCTTCATTCATTGTTTTATTGTATAAAGTATCTAAGTTTGTCAGGGGTTTAGGCACCCCGTATAGAGTGACTGAATGGCGTGTCTGTCAACCACATCCTTGGTTCAATTTCGAGTCCTGGAGACATATTTTGCATGTCTTCCCCCCTCTCTGCCTTCAGTTGTGTAACTTGTGTATACAGCATGCCAGTCATATGATAATGTATGATCATATTATTAAGAACTTACACAGAAGGCAGAATACACCTCAAGATGCTCATGTTTACAGAAGATTAGAGCTTGTACGCCCGGCTAGGCCGGCTATTTTTAGTATGTGACTCTGGCACGCAAATAAAATAAAGCTTTTAGAAGATTTTGATCCTTGGTAGGGACTTGTAGTTTCTTTGAAGTAAGCCAACCACTGCCCACAACCCAACATTGCCCCCTTGACATGTGTTAGTCCTCAGAGCTTGTTGTGGCCGATGCAGAGAAGAACAGGCAAGGTCATTGGTTCTACTGGGGATTGAACCCAGGACCTTCTGCGTGTAAAGCAGACGTGATTACCACTACACCATAGAACCTGTATGTCAACTGGGCTCAGACATGATAACGTGTAACGACTACACAACCACTACACTTTAAATATATTATTTATGTATTAATTAATGAATTGATTGATTAAGTAAGTAAGTTCGTTTGGGTCCCAGGGAGACGCCACAGTTCTCTTTTGGGTCTTGAGCTGAAAAAGGGTGGGAAGCCCTGAGGATTATGAGAGATTGGTAATATGAGGCAATTCTAACAGGTTCTATGGTGTAGTGGTTATCACGTCTGCTTTACACGCAGAAGGTCCTGGGTTCAATCCCCAGTAGAACCAATTGCAATGTTTTTTTTTGTATGCTAGAGGTTCAGGCCCTCACATCTAGAGTTCGGGTTTGAAGTCGGTCAGTCCCATTATATGCACAGGACCATTTATGGGCATAGCGGTCGGATCGGTGGCTCTGGATAACCGAATATCGGGTTTGTTTATGGTTATGGCTGAGTCATAGTGACGTTACCGTGGTCCCTCGGCCGGCTGGCCCTTCCATTAGCACATTTTAATATTGGATAGGCCTATATACAGGCCATGTATATGTATATGTATATGTATATGTATATGTATATGTATATGTATATGTATATGTATATGTATATGTATATGTATATGTATATGTATATGTATATGTATATGTATATGTATATGTATACAACTGTACATGAGTCAAATCCAACCTTTTTCATAGCAACGATTATCTTCCAAAAATAAGTAAGCTACTGTAAACAATGTTGTACTGCAGCACAGTAAAACACCTTTATTGAGCCACTGTGAGATGGTGTATCTTTATCAATGACTCTTAAGTGAGTGCTTGTACTAATTAGTGTGTGTTTGCTGAGTGTGATCGGATGGAGGCTCCCATCAAAAAGGACAGGAAGTCGCTGAGCTCGTTAAAAATCAGGAGCTCGTTAAGGGGATCGAGCTCTCTCTCACATTAAAGTGTATCCGTTATTTGTGTATGTTTTATTTTAATGACGACAAAGACCACCTGGTCTGGTTCTGCTTTTATTTACAGTTTAATTTTATTTATTTTCTTGTGGGTGGGACAAATCGGTCTCCATGAGTTTGACGGACGACTGGACTTGTTACTATCAGAATTAGCATGAAAAACACTAATGACTGTGTTTTTATTTAATTAATTACCTTCCTCATGTTTGTATTTTTCAGTAATTACTGTATGTGTGTCTGTATGTGTGTGTGTGAGGGCTAATTTGCCCCGGTGTGTATTTGTTTCTTTGGTGAGTTATGAAATGTGATGGACAGCTGGACTCATAAATATGGATATTAATATTTATTTAGCACACGCTAACGAGTCGACTGGGGCTGGCAGGTCTTTTTGAACTCGGAAATTGCACAGTTCTCAAAGTGAACTTCTCCAAAGATACATTTCCTGCTTTCATATGTCAAAGTTGAAGCTTCTTTTAATGGACACAAACATCAAAGTACAATCACTTCCAGCACACTTGTGTTCTTGAATCTCTTTTAATTAAGAACCCATGTCAAAAACACACACCTTCTCTAGTAGCTATATCTGTGTGTGGCAAATCACCTCGCTCTATTGGCCACTGATGTAGTGTGTGCTATTTTGGCTCAGTTTGCAAATGTTCAAGTGTGTGTGTGTGTGTGTGTGTGTGTGTGTGTGTGTGTGTGTGTGTGTGCGTGCGTGCGTGCGTGCGTGCGTGCGTGCGTGCGTGCGTGCGTGCGTGCGTGCGTGCGTGCGTGCGTGCGTGCGTGCGTGCGGGCGTGCGTGCGTGCGTGCATACTGTAAGATTTGTGTGTGGATACTGTATACCCAATAAGGCATTTCTTGTTCTTGTTGAATACATTGATTCTGATACTCTATTCCCATATTGTCCTGCTCCTGTGATGCAACTAGCTTTGCCTGGCTGATGCACCTAGCTTTACCTGGCTGATGCACCTAGCTTTACCTGGCTGATGCACCTATAGCTTTACCTGGCTGATGCACCTAGCTTTACCTGGCTGATGCACCTATAGCTTTACCTGGCTGATGCACCTAGCTTTACCTGGCTGATGCACCTAGCTTTACCTGGCTGATGCACCTAGCTTTACCTGGCTGATGCACCTATAGCTTTACCTGGCTGATGCACCTAGCTTTACCTGGCTGATGCATCTAGCTTTACCTGGCTGATGCACCTAGCTTTACCTGACTGATGCACCTAGCTTTACCTGGCTGATGCACCTAGCTTTACCTGGCTGATGCACCTAGCTTTACCTGGCTGATGCACCTAGCTTTACCTGGCTGATGCACCTAGCTTTACCTGGCTGATGCACCTAGCTTTACCTGGCTGATGCACCTAGCTTTACCTGGCTGATGCACCTAGCTTTACCTGGCTGATGCGTGGTGCAATACCCGTTCTACTCTTGACCACTTTCAACCTGGTCTCCCTATTTTTGGAATTTCATTACAGGAGAAACGTGTCCAATGTTTTCCCCAAAAATAGCGAAAACTGCAGATCTACAAGCTCACAACGATGCAACACAATTCATCACATGACAAAGTAGGCTTAATAGTGAAACACTGTACACTGGCTTACGGTTAAGTTTCGCATCACCTATAACTCCTCCTCCTCACCTACACATCATGCCATTAGTCTGGTGGACCATTGTTCTGAAGTACCATTGGTCCAACTCAGCATGCATAACTAAGCCTAACCCTAACCTCAAACATAGCCTCACACAAGGGCAGCCCCCCATCTCTCCATGCCCTTGCACCCCCCCCCCCCCCCCCCCTCCATCAACATATCCCCTCAAGGAGTGGTCCTTTGACATGGGTCTCCTCTACATCTCACACAGACTATAGTTTGTGAACTCATGCCAACAGAGCCCCCACCACCCTGTGGAACTCTCTTCCCATAGACATTCTCCATCCATGTCCCAACGCTGGACACATTTAAGTGAGCCCTGAAAATGCATATGTTCACCGAGGCCTTTGGATGCTGGTTTGTTTCTCTACTTGTTTGTGAAGTTGTTTTCTTTGATTTATTGTAGGCCTAAATCTTCCTTGGGTTTCTTGAATAGTGCTATATAAATATAAGGTATTATTATTATTATCATTGTTATTATTATAAAACAGTAAAACATTGTACTTTTCTTTGTCTCTTCTCTCCTCTCAGCTGTATAGCTGCACTGACTAAGTCTCTCTCGATAAGAATGTCAGCTGCAAACTGGATCCAGATCAGCGGGAAAGAGTGTGTGTGTGTGTGTGTGTGTGTGTGTGTGTGTGTGTGTGTGTGTGTGTGTGTGTGTGTGTGTGTGTGTGTGTGTGCGTGTGTGTGTGTGTGTGTGTGTGTGTGTGTGCGTGTGTGTGTGTGTGTGTGTGTGTGTGTGTGTGTGTGTGTGTGTGTGTGTGTGTGTGTGTGTGTGTGGGGGGGGGGGTCTGATATAAAAAGAGTGAAAGAGAGACATTCAGGAAGTCAATGATTGTTTGAGGAAATAGTTCATATCTTCAAATGCTTTCCACTGTTTATCTGATGGTGTGTGTGTGTGTGTGTGTGTGTGTGTGTGTGTGTGTGTGTGTGTGTGTGTGTGTGTGTGTGTGTGTGTGTGTGTGTGTGTGTGTGTGTGTGTGTGTGTGTGTGTGTGTGTGTGTGTGTGTGTGTGTGTGTGTGTGTCTCTGTGTCTCTCGCGCGCGCGCACGAGAGAGAGAGAGAGAGAGAGAGAGAGAGAGAGAGAGAGAGAGAGAGAGAGAGAGAGAGGGTGGTGGGGAGAAAGTGGACAATTCAAAGTGTGGGAATTCAGTAAGTTGTATTGCTGTATTTAAAAGGCAGTGATTAGACTGATTTTCCAGCATTTATCTGATTAGTGAGGAAAAGCAAAGAGATTAGGAATGTTAGCCTGTTTGATCGACTCCAGCATCTGTCTCCACATGGTAAAAGAAAGGAGAAAGACAGAAAAAAACAAGAATAAATGAGGAAAGGGAGAAGCATGCATATTCAAACAATAGAATCAATTCCTGAGTGTTAATTTAACTCTGAGAGAGTGTACAGATGTAACCAAATGGAAATACAACAAATTCAACAAATTCATCAAGATTGTTGTCACTGAGATTGTTGATGTTTTGCTGAAGCCAAACAAACAACAGCTGTCCGTCTCCATGACAACAACACAACACCACACCACATGCATGTGAACTTCTTTTCCTTTTTTAATCCTGTGTGCACAGGTTCGCGCACGCACGGGAACCTCAAAGACATCAGTGCGTTTGGCCTAGATAAAGGTTCATATGGAAAGACCCAAGGGTCTCATTTAGTGGAACGTGAAACACTGAGCTCTCCGCTATCAGGTGGTGAACATAACCATTGTACCACATTATAACCCTGGGATGCTGGCTACACCACTCTTAACCTGTCATCAGTTGTGGAAAGTAACTAAGTACATTTATTGTGCCAGGTAGAATTACATTTTCTATACTTTATGCTTCTACTCCACTAGTAGGCTACATCTCATATTTAAATATTGCACTTTTTACTCCACTGTCCATGACTAACAAAAAACTAACTTTTCAGTGTTACCCGGATTGCTTCCAAGATTATCGGACTTCCCACGACAACACTCTCTGATATGAACAATAAGGCCATCACACACTTAGCACTTAGAATAACAAATGACGCTACTTCAACCTCATGCCATCTGGACAAAGATACAGAACCTCAGAATCAGAATCAGAATCAGAAAGACTTTATTGTCACACCTTAAAAAATAAACCTTGAAGTGGGAAAAGGTTCATTTCAGTAGGAGTTTTGTCCCCTGGTCAAACATTGGCCACATTGTCAAATAATACAAGAGGCAGAAATTGTGAAAATAAAAGATATGCAAGCTCGCAATGCCTCACGTTCCGAGGAGATGTGAGCTTGTAGAGCTGCTATTTTCACAATATTTATCTGTGGAATTGAGTCAAACTAAATGTTTGGAGCCTCAACTCCTACAATTCCAAGTGCTTGTCGGGGTGGGGGGTCCCCAGTTCAAATATGTTTATTTTGGGGGGTCACAGCCTGAAAAGGTTGAGAACCACTGCTCTAAATAAACGTATAAATAAATATATTGACGTTGCTTCTGTAAGTCATTCTGTATAAAGAGCATCTGCTAAATGCCTAAATTGTAAATTGGAAACCATTTCTGTCTACTCGCTCTGTGCCTCAGAGGTGGGCTATGGAAAGTTCAGATACCTGTCTACCGATTACATCATCAAATTACCAAACCTGTCTACCAATTATGTCATTGGTTCTGAACTGTCCACAGCCCACCTGAGCGAGTACACAGAAATATTATAGTCATAATGAACATTTTATAATGAACATTTGTGAGGACCCATTATAAGATAAGGTTGTGTGCTCTTTTAAGTAAAATAATCTTAATTCTTCTTCCATAATCAAGCTTCACTTTCCCCAAAATTGGATGGGTGGAGTTAGGGTAGTGACTCACAGGAGTGGTGCCAGGGTTAATTGATTGACAGGTGTTTCCCATTGTCTAATTGCGCTATCCTGTTCATATCAGCGTGTACCTGGGCAGAGGGCTACACACACAACACCAGTGAGAGCAGGCTCAATAAAACGTTTTAAAGCAGTGGTTTTCAACCTCTTTCATATCAAGGAGTGGACTATTATTTAGTTGGCATTAGAGCCACGGACCACCATTTGATGACATTTAGCCTCTCAGACCCAAATATTGTGTTATTGTTGGATAATATTGTCTCCACAATTCCATCAATGCTGTTGATGTGGTAGAGAGATAACAGGCAAACGTTGATCAAAGTTACGATTCTTCTGTATTCTCTAATTGTATATTTCAGTGGCAACAGCCATCACATGACAGAATTCTCCATCGCATTTGTAGCTATGTTTGAATTTTGGGTGCATGGAGTTTGACCATCTTACCAAAGAAAGAATTCTCCATCCACTTGTAGCTTTTACAGTCGTATGTTTTAGCTTTGAGTGTTTGTCTATAATCACACCAAAGAAAGAATTCTCCATCTGTATCCATGTGTAGGCATTACGACTTACGACCCATTTTCTACCTATGTTAATTGGTCCTCCCTAATGCTCATGATAATATGGTACCATTTTTGTTTATACTCGATCTGTGTCTCAGAGGAGGGCTGTGGACAGTTAAGAAACCTGCCTACCAGTGACATCATCGATGGGGAATCCAAGCTAATAGAAACTGCAGGCTTTCTCAAAGATGGTTAATTTAGGAAGATCCGCCATCTCAATTGTAGCCACTGGTGGCGAAACGGTACACAAATCCTACGAATGGTCTCCTAAGTGTGTGCCGTCTGATCTCTCAAACGTCCAGATCATGCGAGAGTGTGTTGCTGGGACAGAGAAAGGTCGATCATAAAGTAGATTTTCTCCTGATTTGTCTCTCTGAAAATAGCCATTATAGTGTGAAAATCTTGGGAAGATTGTGTGGCTTGTGGTGATAGGGTCCAATATTTAGTTCAGTGACCATGGGGATAAAGAATGGTTCAGAAGCTGTGTTAATGTTCACTCTTCCATTGGAATTTGTTATGGGCTGGCTGTTTTCTCCCTTTTTTCCCTATGTGTCTGGTGTGTGCTGTGTGGGCGTGGGGATGGTCTGCCTGGGCGTCACCTTCCAATTCCCTCATCGGGCTGTGGAGCTGCCTGCTCACCTAGGGGACTCTAGTCCTTGCCAGATTATTCAGTTGTTGACCGGTAAAGACCTGTGCCTCAGCTCCTCAGTTATTCCCTGTCATCGGCATTCTCTAACTCCTTGTCTCCCTGTGTCTCAGATCGCCCAGTACCTCCACGCCTGCTGCCTGCCTGCCAGCCTGCCTGCCTTACAAACAGCCACGCCATACCTACGTTTAATATTTTTGAATTCAAAGTTGAATAAAGAGACATTTACTTGTAAACCTGGTTCTGCTGTTCTGCTTTTGGGTCCTAATTACAACACACCTTAACAGAATTACTAGACTTGGCGGCCACCTACTTCATGCAGATACAGGAAGTAAACCAGAGATGGCAGGTCTTTCTATTTTTTTTGTCTTGGTTTCATTCCTGGAAAGTTAGCATGCTATAATAGACCGCCGAAGTCTGACGTCATTTACACATCCTTTGTTTGTCTACCTGGTTCGCAGTTTTCCACCCCCGTTCTGAATCCCATAGACGTATTTAATATCGCGTCAAATAAGAACTGTGTTCCAAAAATAAACAAATGACCCCGGCGTGTTGACTCTTATGGATATGAAGCATCAACTGACGGTGAGAAAACGCTAATGTTACTTCCGCCGAATTAGTTACATTTTCGCCAGAAACAGACTGTATCAAATATGAGTGACTGACTATCATAAACGATACAGAACCCCCTCCCTGACAATAACGCCGACACGCGGTGTTTATTTTTGGACCACAATTCTTATATGAGACGATTCTAAGATGACCCAATGTTATTCTCCATAGAGAAATTACTTCCGCAAACCTGGGGATGAACGAGTCACGTCAGGACTTCGGTGCTCTATTGAAGCCATTGTTCTCGCGTAAAAAAACTAGAAAAAGTGCTCCTCGGAGCACTGTCAGACCCCTAGTGGTTGAAATCTGAAGATCAGAGCACTATGTCACGCGAAGCTTGGCCAATCAAAAAGAGGGACAGGAGGAAAAGAGGGACAGACCGGGAGGAAAAGAGGAGGAAAAGAGACAGACCGGGAGGAAGAGAGGGACAGACCGACAAAGCCTCATGTAGGCCGACCCCCTGTGTTGGAAACACAGGCCGAATAGATTTTTTTCCCCACAGTTCTATCATGAGCATTAGTGAGGACCAATTATATGAAGATAGGTTGAAAATGGGTGAAGTAGTCCTTGATTGACTGAATACTTTATTAGCAGTTTGCAAAAAAAAAGTACTCAATTCATCGAAACATTTAATGACAGACAAATATACACTACTATGCAAAACATCATATTAACAGTTAACACTTAATGATGGTTCATGAAAGGAATACTTATTTTCTATTTTTGGAAACAAAATACCTTCATTCATACAAACACGGAAACGCTTTCACCATGCCAGCCTCCTGCCACCCTCCACTACTCACAAAGACACTTCCGTGCCAGGGACCGGCGCACAGAACTCACACTGAAATACCTCCTTCCTATTTTCTCAGTTTCAAAATCAAAGCCTGTGCACTACAAAGGATTGGCACAGAAATTATCCTGTCAAAAAACGCAGAACAAGCGAGCCCTAATAAGTCAGCAAAATTGAAATATGTATGTCTGTCCATTGTTGTGTCCTATGCTATAGCACACAACGGGGTGCTCCTTCCATTCCGACATCTCACCACTCCGACTAGTGGCTTCCGCGTGCGGTTATGGTTAGGGTTAGGGTTAGGTATAGGGTTCGTCAACGTCGGAAAGGCGACATGTCGGAAAGGAGAAATGCACCCGCACACAACAATGGGCACCATGTGCCGTGCTATGAGCTGGTAGATCTGCTATTTTTGAAAAATCACTGCACTATACTAGCTACACTATATGTTGAAAAAAAAGACTAACAGCCAAATTATAAACGAACATCATAACATAAAAAGGGCCGCACCATAGGTTATATGTCACCAAGAAAAGTCATACCATACTACACCCCGGGGTGTCCTCAAACCACAATTTGAGAATCTGGCACGCCGTCTAAACTGATCATATGTCTCTCTGATCTTACAGTGACTCACTCTATCTCACTCACCACCTCCATATTCACCATGATACCAGACAGATGTGTGGCACATGTCACACATGTCCGGTCAGAGTTTCTGTTGAAGGACCATCTGCTGCATGCACACAAACACACACACACACACACACACACACACACACACACACACACACACACACACACACACACACACACACACACACACACACACACACACACACACACACACACACACACACACACACACACACACACACACACACACACACACACACACCTGCACGAGCGCAGTGGTGGAGCGGGCCTATCCGGATGTTTAACCACTTTAACCCTAGCATCCCTATTCTGGGCATGTCAGAATAGACAAACATTTGGTGAAAATAGAAGATCTACATGCTCACAATAGCCCAAAAGGTGGATGGTCAGCTAGCGACCGATTGGCTAGTTCTGGTCCATAGCCTGTCTTAGTTTTGGGCAGCATTCACACTTATTTGAGTTATTTTCCTGTGTTATGTACAAACTGAGATGACAGGAAGGAGTGTCAGAGAGTAAGAGCTGGTGAATTGTACTGTATTTGCTTGGACACAACTGAAAATAATTTAGAACAGTGGTTCTCAAAGTGCGGTCCGGGGATATAGTTATGGTCAGTGTTGGGGATAACGACGTCACAAGTAACCATTACTGTAACGGAATACTTTTTGGGGTAACGGAGTACGCATTAGTTTTGCAATTAGAGTACTCTCATACTTTAGTTACCTTTTCCAAAATAATGGCGTTACTTTGTTACATTTAAGACCTATATTTCCATGTTCTTTCTGCTGCCACAAAGGAAAAGGAAAATCCATCCGATGCATTTGCACTGTTTCCTGATAAATTGATTGATTGAATATTTTATTAGTCAGAAATGTAAAAACAGCACGAGTACAGTCAAACACTTAAGGATAACACTAAAAAGAGTTCCTTGCGGTCTTGTTTCTATTGGGGTCCTAGGTATTCAATTCATCAACATATAAAATAACACCAAACATTCAATATCATCACAAATATAAAACACTATATAGAACAATATATAGTAGAAAAAAAGGGGGGGATGGGGGTAAAGAAAAGGGTTAGCTCGCCTGTCTAAGGGAGAAGTGATAACTACCTCCCTCTTTGGCCTCCTGAAAGGGGTCAGGGCATTCCACACCTGGGTGGCAGTGCCGTAGAAGGAGAATTTACCCATGTTGGTTTTATGGGTGGGTGGTACCAGATCGTTGTTTACGCTCCTTCGAGTATTGTGGCTAAATGAACAGATCGACGCCAGAGACGCACAATTCTAAATTCCTTCCTGATGGAGATCAACTAGCTGTAAAAGTTTCTATTCTTAGAGATCTAATGGTGACTCTCCTGGTAAGAGAGCATAACACATAAATATTGCTTTCCGTAGCTGGCCTGGGTTGAGTTTCAATCCAACCCAAGGCTATCTCCTGAATGTCATACCCCTCTCTCTCTCTCTCTCTCTCTCTCTCTCTCTCTCTCTCTCTCTCTCTCTCTCTCTCTCTCTCTCTCTCTCTCTCTCTCTCCTTTCCAGTCTCTCACTGTCGCTGTCAGAAATAAAGCAGAAATGCAAAAAGATAATATAAAAAAATAAAAATAATAATACTCTAATAATGAAAAAGATAGCTTCTTGTTTTCTATTGTGCTGCTATTTGACATCACTTGTATTTAGTATTTAGGGACAAAGCAGTATTTTGATTAAGCATTAAGATCTATTAAAATCATCTCTAAGTGTTAATGGTATGTTTGAGAAACACACTTTATGATCTTTATTTAATTTATATATTTATGTATTTATTTGTATAATGTAACAGTTTAGTGGGCTTGCTACTTACTTACTTAGTGGGCTTGCTCCTTACTTACTTACCTACTTAGTGGGCTTGCTGTTGTTACGGCTTGGGATCTAAACTGTATAGAACCTCGTTTGTCTTTAGGTCTCTTGCATGTATGTACTGTACGTCGCCCCAATTTCTGTGTGCCTGTCTGCGGATTTTGCCCAAACATGGAGATGACTGACATCATAGTACCCCTGGAACATCCCCCCCTATTTCGGTTGACCCAGAAGGGGTCA
>NC_137609.1:39859901-39862401 GCF_963280865.1 Gymnoscopelus braueri
TTGACCCCCTTTTGATAAAAAATAAAGTCAGGAGGATAATAATAATAATAATAGTAAGATGGGCCATTACTATGGCATTTTTTTTTTTCAACTATTCGACTAGTACCAACAGAGTCGACTAGTGGTTATACTAGTCGACTAGTCGACTAGTTGGTGAAAGCCCTAGTATGTATGTATGTATGTATGTATGTATGTATGTATGTATGTATGTATGTATGTATGTATGTATATATATATATATATATATATATACTCCTGTACCTAGCCTTATGCACCTTATGTCTAACCTCATGTACATACTGTACAAGCTGGATTCTGCTGTTTATATGCAGAGATCTTTGACTATCCCTAACATGTTTCTATTTCCTTTTCTCCTTGCTCTCCATGCCCCCCTTTGGAGTAAAAGTACAAAAGTATTGGTATAAAAATGTAATTAAAGTACCAAAAGTAGAAAGTATTAATTGTGCAGAATGTCCCATTTCACAAGTTTGCAAATGTATTAAAATCTTTTGAAAATAGCAGATCTACAAGCTCACAATGCGTCGCATCGCGACACATTGTGAGCTTGTAGATCGGCTATTTTCAAATGGCCGAAATGTATATAGGGCTGAAGTGGGTAATGTATGTTTTGTAATAATAATCGAAATCTACAAAGTAACTAGTAACTGAAGTTTTCACATAATTGTAGTGGAGTAAAAGTATAATATTTTCCTCTGAGATGCAGTGGGGTAGAAGTAAAAGTACTGAAAACTGGAAACTCCAATAAAGTAAAAATACCTCAAAATTGTACTGAAGTACTTAGTTACTTTACACCACTGCTCAACACCATATGTCCACCAGTGATGTCATCATGTTGCGTGTGAGCGTTCAACTGAATTCAGACCAGGAGAAAGACAAAGATGGCTGCAGGTACACTTGTTACAATTTTTAATACCAAGAAATACAATGGAACAATTACTTGAATTTTGTTTTGCTGATCTCTTTGAGAGGCTTGTGTGGGATTTCAACATGTGCTTTTCTTTTTTTTTCTTCTTTTTTTCTCTTTTTTATGTACGTTTAAAAAATCGAAACCAAAATGTTTCAGAGGGAGCTACGATGTTGTCGTGTCAAAGCATTTCGTCTTCTTTTAAAACCAGCAAGTAATAACTGTTGCACTTTTTTTATATATAATTATTCTCAATAACATTATTATTTTTTCTTTATTATCTCTGGTTTTGAACCTGATGTGGTATTTACAAGCATGCGGTGCATCAGAGTATGAAAATCATTTAAACAGTCCTAGTTTCTCACTCGAAATCTTTTGTCTTGCTTTTGCTAGAAAATACAAAATAAAATAAAAATCGGCATTGGGGGGGATGGGGTCAATTCTCTCTCCATGAAACATCTAGATTGTATACCCAAAGTGAGAAGTGTTTGGAAATGACCTGTCACCTGTTAAAGAGATAGTTCACCCCCAAAATGACATTTTTTCTATCGATTAGTCACCCCATGGAGACTTGTATTGGATATTTAGTTTTTGTCGCACTCCTAAGCCAATAATTTGATGACTGGCAGCGGTTCCGGTAGGAGACACAAAGAGTTTCCTTTGTGTCTCCTACCGAAACCGCTGCCTACAGGTCCGCTGGTGATCAAATTATTGGCTTAGGAATGCGACAAAAACTAAAACAATATCCATGAATTCAAGTCTCCATGGGGTGACTAATCAATAGAAAAAAATCATTTTGGGGGTGATCTATTCCTTTAAATTCCTAAACTAAAGGGTATAGTAAAAAGGCTCCGGTCTAATATTCATGTTGGACTTTTCTTAAAAGTTACAAAGTGCTGTCAAATCAACAATCAAAAACAACAAACATGCAAACAGATAAAACATAAGGTTCATGACCCCACTGAGACTCGCTCAGAAATACTTCAGAATCCACACAAGCAGCAACTCTACAACATATGAGAGGAAGTAGAGGTGAACTGACCCCGCCCCCAACAGGAAGTAGTAAAATACTGACCCCGCCCCCAAGAGGAAGTAGTAAAATGCTACAGCATTATTTTTTTTGTTTTTGTCTTCTACATTATAATTTTTTTAAACAATAGATGAGGGGACATAGACAAAAGGAAGTAACAGATTACATGTAAAAAAAAAAAACTGATTACAGTAATCCCCTTAAGCAGTTAGTTACTAAATAAAAACCAACAACACTAATAAGATTACAGATACTTGGAAAAGAAAAAGAAACAAAGTTCAAGCGTATAGCTCCACTTTTTTTGTGTGTCAGTCCTTCAAACCAGATAGTTTTTTTTTGGGGGGGGGTGTTTTCCCCCAGTTCTTTGTCCTTTAAAACAAGCAAAAAAAAAGTTATTCTTCAAAGCAGTTCCAGACAGAAGCAGTCTCCCATTCCTTCATGTTGTGGGTTCTGTCTCGATGTGACGTCACCAGAGGAGAGAGAGTCTCTGGGGTTGAAGGACACTCGTTCAACTTGATAAATCTTTATAGAAACGTCCCATAAGC
>NC_137609.1:39867401-39874901 GCF_963280865.1 Gymnoscopelus braueri
ACACACACACACACACGTTTGTATTACTATAATTGTGAGGATATTTAATTTTAGAACAGCAATTTTTACAATGGTTTGCTATTTTTAACCTTAAGCCTAAAGCTGAAAATAGCAGGTGTACAACTAAGCTCACAACACGTGCCATAACTCCACCCCCTATCCCCTAAACCCCACCCCTATCCCCTAAACTCCACCCCCTATCCCCTAAACCTAACCTCTGATCTCAATCTTTTACTAATTGTAAACATATCTCTTGTATATATCCATAAAACAACTATTTCTCATTGTGAGGACCAGGATAACGGTCCTCGCAATGTCCATTTCTCAAATCTGACAAATCTGTAAAGTGTAGAACTTAACATTGTTGTAGCTGATAGTTTGCTAGTCCAAATCCTGAAAACATACACACATCACACAACTGCTGATGTAAACAAAAGGACCGTTGTATTTCTAGGTTCTTCTTCTGATGATATCACCATGGTAACGCGGTCTGACACCAAAATTAATCACATAATTAAATGATCAATCACACGATTTAAATGAAATTTTATAGCTTTTGTCATTTTCATATAATTCATATCTCATTATCCTTACTTGAGGTCACTTGTTCACCGAAAGCTTAAATGAAAATGTTTGGGGGTATTCATCAAAATAATATTAACGATGAATAAAATCGAGACTTCCGCAACAGCAACACAATATTTCAACATACACAAATGGAATGTCAAAATAAATTATGTCTTGCATATACATACAATTATATTCATAGAATATGTAGCTATTCATAGAAACCATTACATATTATATTTATAGAAAATAAACAGTACAATAATAGTGGATAATTATGTAACTGAATGAACCAATGTCCCATTGTTGAAAGGCAATGGTGCAATGTAGAAGTACTCTGTTACAACTAAAAGCCCGGAATTCAAAAGTAGAAAGTACTCATTATGCAGAATGTCCCATTTCACAAGTTTTCAAAATGTATAAAATGCCCCAAAAACTTTTGAAAATAGCAGATCTACAAGCTCACAATGCAACGCATTGTGAGCTTGTAGATTTTCAAATGGATGAAATGTGAATAGGGCTTAAGTGGTTAATATATGTTTTGTAATAATAATCCAAATCTACAAAGTAACTAGTAACTAGGGGTTACGTAGGTAACCCCAGTTTTCTTAGTTTCGTAGTAAGAAACTTACTTATGGGATATCATCGCCCTCTGGCGATTGCACAGAGCACAACACATGAGCTCCCGGAAACAATCTTCGATTGGACAGGGTTCTGTGACGCAAACCGGAAACCGGTTGGGTTATAAAGCCCCCAGCGTCACTAGGTTCGTCCTCTGATACCCTTCACTCTGCATGCTAGTCGAAGCGCACAGAAGGGGTTTCCGGTAAGTTTCTTACTACGAAATTAAGAAAACTGGGGTTACCTACGTAACCCCTAGTTGTTCTTTTCGTTTCTCCATAAGAAACTTACTTATGGGACACATAGACCCCCCTGGGGAGTCCCAGGAGCAACCCTATCCAACCTGTACGCCCCAAGGTCAAAAGGTCATGCCACCCGGCAAGCGTCCTTGCGCTAACCCAGCCTAGCTTCCGCCTATTAGCTTAACGCGGCCTATAGCCTGGCTAACAGCGTTAGCTAACTTCTTAGCTTGTGGAAAACTGAGAGGACAGGAAAAGTAACGCAGGAGCGTTTTTAATCTAACAACGATAAACTGTGTAGATAACGAAAACGCCCATAGAGCGACACTGGGTGCCCTCGCTATGGGTTTTGTTGGGATTCGTCAAAGTTTATCGCGGTTGCTAGTCGTGTTGTCTTCAGGACTCGTGCGCATTCGCTGCTAGCAGAGTGAAGGAAGAGGACGAACCTAGTGACGCTGGGGGCTTTATAACCCAACCAGTTTCCGGTTTGCGTCACAGAACCCTGTCCAATCGAAGATTGTTTCCGGGAGCTCATGTGTTGTGCTCTGTGCAATCACCAGAGGGCGATGATATCCCATAAGTAAGTTTCTTATGGAGAAACGAAAAGAACAACTAAAGTTTTCAAATAATTGTAGTGGAGTAAAAGTAAAATATTTGACTCTGAGATGTAGTGCAGTAGAAGTAAACGCACCGGAAATTGGAAATACTCCAGTCAAATACCTCAAAAAATACCTCAAAACTGTACTTAAGTACAGTACTTGAGTAAATGTACTTAGTTACTTTACACCTCGTGACACAAACAGCAGTTCAAAGTAAAGCAAATTAATCACACAAAAGAAACGTTCCTAGTGTGTAAGGTTCTTTAGTTGTAATCATAGTTAGCCACAACGATCCAAGATAGATGATCAGGTGAAAACTAGTCATGACAGCTGTGTCTGCATGGCTGTGATTTATATTTATTTAGGTGAGAAGTCCCATCTAGCTCTAGAGTCCAATTAGTTTGACTCGCCCACCCAACACCCCATTATTATATAACTAAATTAGTTTGCTAAGAATACGTAATTGATATGAATAGCAGTAATTAGATGGATGATATATGCACAACAGCTGTACATAAACAGGTGTCTGTAGTGTATAATGTGCTATAATAATACTCTTGATAAGTATATACCTTGTGCCACCGAGTTCTCTTGCTGGTTAGCGTTGTTCTCCACCTCGTTCTCTGGAAGCACAGCGTCTGAAAAATACAAACAAAATAATAAACACCACAATTAGCTTGTCCATAATATGAGGTTATAGTGGCACCCATTGGTTTCAATGGGATTGGGAGAAATTGTTGGACATTTCGGTTCAATTGAAGGCTAATGTATTGTAAACCATTGCAACTGCTCTCGCTGCAGTATATACTAGTATCAATAAATGAATAATAAATAAATACATTTTAAAATAGTGCATGTGTACTCATAAACTGTAAGTAGCTAACAATGCCCCTGTGTGTTAGGTTGCAGCTATAGTCAGTGTTACCCAAAGCACTCAGAGGAATGCAGGAAAGGGCTATGGACTGATCCAGAAAAGTGCAAAAGAAAGCAGTGGTGTAAAGTAACTACATACATTTACTCAAGTACTGTACTTAAGTACAATTCTGAATATTGTTTTTACTTTACTGGAGTATTTCCAATTTTCAGTACTTTTACTTATACTCCACTACATCTCAGAGGCAAATATTATACCTTTACTCCACTACAATTATTTGAAACTTTAGTTACTAGTTACTTTGTAGATTTTGATTATTATTACAAAACATACATGTATAACCCACTTCAGACCTGTATACATTTCGGCTATTTTCAAAAGATTTTTAATAAATGTTATACATTTGAAAATTTGAAACGTGAAATGGGACATTCTCCATAATGAGTACTTTTACTTTTGGTACTTTAAGTACATTTTGATACCAATACTTTTGTACTTTTTTGAAGTACATTTTGAATTCCGGACTTTTACTTGTAACAGAGTATTTCTATATTGCAGTATTGATACTTTTACTTAAGTAAAACAAATTGAGCACTTTTTCCACCATAGAAAGAAAGAAAGAAAGAAAAAAAGACAGAAAGAAAGAAAGAGTGGCCGGAGGAGGAGGTGGTGGTGGTAGTGGGGGTACAGTATGTATGGTGGCCTCCTCACCGTCCAGCGGGAGGCTGCGGAGCTCCCCTGGGGAGCCGTTGGCCTGCTTCAGGGCACGCTCCACCTGCTCCCTCCTCCGAGCCTCAAAGTCCAGCGCCTCCTGTAGCTTCCTCTTTGCCTTCTTCTCCCTCCGTAGTCTCCTCTGGATGGACACTATGGAGAGAGAGAGAGAGAGAGAGAGAGAGAGAGAGAGAGAGAGAGAGAGAGAGAGAGAGAGAGAGAGAGAGAGAGCGAGAGAGCGAGGGAGAGGGGTATAAGTCCCTGTCGTGTAGTTCCTTCTAGTGATGCACAATATTATCGGTAGCATATCGATATCGGCCGATATTTCATAAAAAATGCAATATCGGTATCAAACTGATAATTTTCTTATTTTTCTTAAATTTTTTATCCCACGATTTTTGTAACCCATTTTTTCACCCAGTGCCAATTGCCTAAACTGTAATCCTGGGCGCTACTCTCCCTCTGCCAGCCTGGGGAGAGCCCCGAACTGAGCTCATGCTTCCTTCAACGCATGAGGAGTGAGCAGGCCGCTTCTTATCACCGGAAAGGGGTGAGTTTCCCCGGTTGGACGTAGCGCGTGGAAGGAACACGTTATTCCAGCCAGTGCCATTCCCGTCCATCAGGCCATGGGGAGTCAGTATAGAGACCAGGATTACTGGATGTTTTTTGTGAGGGTACCTACCCTAGGGGACACGGGGAGAACATGCAAACTCCACACAGAAAGTCCCTTTCGGCAGAGGCAGAGGTCTCTGTCTCACCTCTGCTGTGGAGCTCAGTGTTCACTCTTTGCCTGCCACTGACGAGGGAACTCGCCAGATTCTGCCAAGGCGCAGCCTGCCACTGACGAGTTCTGAGTTTTCAGTGGTTTTCCACAAGGTGGTGCTGTTGAATGATGCTTTCACTGCCAGATGACGACAGACCCGGAATTGACGTAATTTTTTTTAAAAAGCGCTTGTTTACTTCCTGTCTATTCTTTGTGGGAAAATGGCTTTATCCCTGTTCCTGTTGTTCTTGGCAAAAACAAGCCAAATTCAACTGGTCACAGCTATGCAATGGATTACTGCGACCAGATTTTTTTTTCTTGACTCAAGAGACCCCCGTGTGTGTAATGAGGCGATCGCCGTGAGGACAGCGATCACGGAATATATTCCATGATTTTTCAAAGGTACAGTAAAATCGCTCGTTTTCGCTGGCAGTAGCGTCACAATATTACACTATTACTCTGGCACTTAAAGAGTTGAGATATCTCTCTTTGTCTCACCTCTGCTGTGGAGCTCGGTGTTGAGTTGTCTCTCTAGGTTCTCTCTGATCTCTCTCTCTCTGTAGAGCTCCAGTTTCAGCTCCTTCCGTTCATTCTGACTGTGTTTCTCCTGAACTCTGGCATTCTCCACGGCCACCTTCAGCAGGCCCTGCCACACACACACACACACACACACACACACACACACACACACACACACACACACACACACACACACACACACACACACACACACACACACACACACACACACATGCACACGCACACGTACACACAATGACACATTACATTACTTTATGCAAAATTAAGCCATTAATAATATAATTTTAAATAATTGTTAATAATATATTTATTACACATATTCTTGCATTTATTGTATTCAATGTATAGTTCATTTAACATTTAACTAGTCGACAAATTGATGTCCTACTACTCCATTGATTCCCTGTTGGTCCTGCATCTCTAGTTGACATTGTATCAATCAGTTTGTATATAATGTGTATTGTATAATCTGTGTTACTCATAACAGTATAACATGGAAGTACCCAATACATTTGAAGGAAAACTTTACCAATTTTAAACCAAAATCCCATTGTTCTGACATGAGGAGATCATACAGTAGAAGATCATCATAGTGTGGCATACAAATCCCTGATGCTTTTGTGTATTTATTCAGCTTGCCGATGATGTCATTGAAGGTATGCCGCCATTTGCACAGGCAAGCTCTAAATACACAGAAGGGACAATGGGATTTACTGTATAGTAGGTTAAAAGTTTTACATTAAGTCAATAAAATAAACACATGGCATGGAGACACAAAGTTGAAGGAAGAACGTTTTGAGGACAGAATTTATTTTCTGTATCATAATTTACATTTGAACTGCAGGCTGTTTGTTCTACCAGGTTGACACCAATGTACAACGAGAGAAATATCGTCTCTGTCGGGTGGAAATGTCCAAAACTGTTACTTTTCAGGATTCAAATCAAAACATAGCAAAAGTAGCAGATCCACAAGCTCGAAACGTGTCGCTTCGCACCTCGTTTCAAGCTTGTGGATCTGCTAACTTTTAACACTTTTGTGTGACGCTGTAGTGTGATCAAGTAGGGCGTTCATTTACGGAAAAAACAGCGTATAAAATGTATAAAGTCAATAAAGTTATCTGTGGCGCAAGTTTTTTCGCACCACGGAGAAACAATGGAGTCTACATCCTCAAGTGATGATGAGCTGGTCATGGTTTTATTGAATAAAATAATAGTGTTTGGGTACACCCAATATTGACCTTGAGAACAGATATGGGTGAGTTCCACACTACTATCCAGGAGCTCAAATTATACCACAACAGTTTCAGGCAATACTTTAGAATTTGAAGGACTGCTCCAACGGCTGGCTCCACGTTTGAAGAAGGAGAGGACTAATTTCCGAGAGACGATTGATCCGGAGCAGCGGCTAGCCACATGTCTGAGGTAAGATTAATATAATAGGCTATATTCTATTTGAGGAATGAGACCAAGTCCCGTTTTCTTGAAAGCTCCGGGCCTCCAGTTATGTAGGCTATTGCGCTGATTCTCAAACTTTTTCATGTCAAGGACCCCCAATTGATGTATTTGGCCACGGACCCCCATCTGAAAATGTTTTGTGCCAGGGACCACCATATAATATGTGTGGTGTTAAAATGTTTGCAAAAATAAAAATATGTTTTTCACATTTTCAAATATCTGATGTATATAGGGTTAAAGTGGTAAAACAGATTTTTGATGCTTTATTAACACATTTCGCTGGGGACCCCCTGGAACACTCCAAAGGACCCCACCTTGAGAAGCAATGGGCTATATAGCCTCCAGTGCGCATTTGGCTCACTCATCTTCAACAGGAGTCAGATGGGATGGCCTAGCGTCTTTAATAAATAAATACATACATACTTCTATTCATACTGTTAATGCCATGTAGGCTACTACTTATTTTAACTTTTTGATATTTTGATTGGTCAGAGGTGTAGCAGTCGCCAGCGAATGTCCGCAAAATTCAACTGCAGTGCGAAAAAAGTAAGAGCCTTTTTTATTTTATTTTTTAAACGAATTATTCGCTTGGAAAAATCGCCCTCAGTGTGTAAGGACCTTTACTCCTGATGAAGCATGGTTGGCCAGAGGAGGGCTGGATTCTGTATCTAGTCCCACCAGGTCTGTGCCCTGCCCCACTTACACATGAATTATAGTCTTTATCTCAGTTGTTCTCTTTCTTTCTTTACAATGTAGGCATTTATAGCAGACACTCTTAATCCAAAGCGATTTACAGTAAGAACCATCATCATCAGTCAGTATATTAAAAAATATATATATTATCTGTACATTGAAACTATACAAACTATAGGATGCCAGGTCAACAAATGAACCTGGCATCTGTCTTAACATGCTATCTAAATGACATTTTAACGTTTGCATAAGCCTGCAAGGTTGTCTTTCTTTCTTTCTTTCTTTTTTTCCTCCTTCACCTACCTGTATATTAGTAAGCAGCGTCTCCATTGATGACAGCCCCTCGGCCAATAGGAATGGAGCAAAAGCGGGGCTCGCGTGGTTGATTGACAGGGGTTGAGAGGTGAGTGGAAGCTTCTCATAGGTGGGTTTCAGGAG
>NC_137609.1:39888272-39895772 GCF_963280865.1 Gymnoscopelus braueri
CAGAGCATTCTGTCCCAATAACCAGTGACCCACCACTCACTTGCAGGACAATGTTGTATTTTGCACAGGTGATAATGAATAAGTGTGATTCTTTCACAATCAAATAGAATACCAGCTGACACAAATCTCCTTGAGTCACATTTAGTTGGCACAGGCAGCAAGCATGTAAACGTGCCCAATTTGGCACAAGTTCACTTAAATAAACGAGCTGTTTTAGACATCAGAAGAGCCCAATAAAATGTGTTGACAGTAATTGTTCAAAAATACATGCATAGTAATGTAAAATGTTGTTTGGGGATTTAGAGGAAGGATGAAAAATACATATATGTGTGCAGAAACATCAATCATCTTGAATGTTCCTGATTATCACAGATTTTAAAAACAACCGTGAGAGGGAGTCCACCCCCTTTGTTTTAACTGACAGCTGCATGAGCTTTATATTATCTGTCTACTTGTAATATCCAGTGCTGGTAGAAAGGCGATATTCTTATTAAAGCAGCACTATGTAGTTTGATGTATCAGTGGCCATCATCCGGCGAGGACGCGCTGTGATTGGCCAGTCTTCGCTTTGACTGGCAGTTCTGCCTTTGGTGCCTTGGCCAAATGCCAGGATGAAACTCATTGTCTCCCCTATACATAGTAATACACATACAGTCAAGCCCCTAGCAGGGACCCCCCAGAGTCTATACATTTATGGAAGGATGATTGATATTGCTCAAACATGTAACTTTATAATTTTGTGGGACATAATTTGCTATATAGTTGTTAAAAATACACACACAGATCTCTGTCCTGGTTCCACGCCTGTGTATCTCTGCTGTCAACACAGTGACGTGTCTGTTCCTGTGACTACTCTACTTACACTTATTAAAATGGTGTTTTTTCAGGCACTCACAATAATAATAATGAATAAAAGTTATATTGAAATTGGAAATGCTCCCAGTCCCCCCCCCCATTTGTCTTCTATTTCACCTGGGACATTAAATTGAGGAGTGAGGGGGAGAGAGAGACAGAGACAGAGGACAGAGACAGAGACAGAGACAGACACAGACAGACAGACAGACAGACAGACAGACAGACAGACAGACAGACAGACAGACAGACAGACAGAGACAGAGACAGAGACAGAGACAGACAGACAGAGACAGAGAGAGAGAGAGAGAGAGAAAGAGAAGGTGAGAGATGTAAGAGAAGAGAGGATAATGGATGTGGAATAAAAGCGATGGAGAAAAAATTGTTTAGAGGCAAAGAAAAGATAATTAATTTTTGAGTTGTTAATTATAATAATTAAAACTTCATTCATCTCATCTGCCTTTCACACACACACACACACACACACACACACACACACGCGCGCGCACGCACGCATAAACACACACACTCACGCGAGCGAGACATCCTGTCCTTTCAGCATTCATAATTACCAATAATTATGCACTCTAATATTTGGCAAATAATTATAAACGTAAAAATGATTATTGTTAAAACTGTTAGTTTTTAGTCAGCAAGATGTGTTATTCATTCTGGGGGAAAAAATGAATAAAAGAAGAAAGTGTCTATTCAATTAAGTGTGTGTGTAAGGAGAGGGCTGTAATTACTTGCTCAACCAGCGGAGCTTTTTGACCAAATACTTCAAAAACACACAATGGCATCACGTGCACATGTTATTGTATTATGTCAGCTCTGTTATCGTTGTTATTCCATGATGTCATGTGTTGTGTTCCGTGTAAATACAAGTGATGTGTGGTTTCAGCAATGGTGTAAAGTAACTAAGTACATGTATTCAAGTAATGTACTTAAGTAAAATTTTGAGGTATTTTTTACTTTACTGGAGCATTTCAATCTGCCTCAGGTCTTAATGGGTCAAACTCGATTATTATTATTTTTTATAATCGATTAAATAGATTTGTTTGATTAACTGTTTTTTTCTCTCTTTTTCTTTCTGGAAATAACAAAAATGATGGAGCTGGCAGGCAGTGGCACAAAAAACGATTTCACCAACTGTTTTACACCTGTAAACCAACCATGTGATGTGGCAACCAAGCTGATTCTGATTCTGATTCCAGTTTGTCGTGAGCTGAGCTGAGCTGAGGGTTATCATGAAGCCCTGTGGGTTTGACATCTCTCCAAAAGTCTCATTCTTATCGTCCCCTTTCTCTCCCTCTATCCTCACTCTATCTATCTCTCTATCAAGCAATCTATCTATCTATCTATCTATCTATCTATCTATCTATCTATCTATCTATCTATCTATCTATCTATCTATCTATCTATCCATTTTCTATATGTCTGTCTGTCTGTCTGTCTGTCTGTCTGTCTGTCTGTCTGTCTGTCTGTCTGTCTGTCTGTCTGTCTGTCTGTCTGTCTGTCTGTCTGTCTGTCTGTCTGTCTGTCTGTCTGTCTGTCTGTCTGTCTGTCTGTCTGTCTGTCTGTCTGTCTGTCTGTCTGTCTACTGTGGTTGTCCATGGGAAGGGACACTTCTGCTTCAGTGTGTGTGTGTGTGTGTGTGTGTGTGTGTGTGTGTGTGTGTGTGTGTGTGTGTGTGTGTGTGTGTGTGTGTGTGTGTGTGTGTGTGTGTGTGTGTGTGTGTGTGTGTGTGTGTGTGTGTGTGTGTGTGTGTGTGTGTGTGTGTGTCAGTGTCCGCGCGCGCACGCACGTTTGCTGATTAAGCAGTCTGCCAGGTATGTGTCGCATCAATAATTCATCAACTCTTCTCTCCTCCTCTCTTCTCATTCTCTCCTCTTTTTTCCTCCTCTCCTCCCCTCCCCCCTCCTCCTCCCCCTCCCCCCCCTCCTCCTCCCTGATTAAAATGCTTAATATCGTCTTTTTAGCATCATGAATAAATCTATTTTATCAACCTCTGTCTCTCTTTCATTCTCTCTTCTGTCTCACTTTTCACGCTTTCACCTAGGAACCTTTCTTGTTGGCTGCCAGCGTCCCTGGGGAAGATGTTTTAACCCGCTCAATCCGGGCACGCATCTGTGTCATTTTAGATGTCTTTGGCTATTCAAAAATAGCAGATATACAAGCCCATAGCGCGGCACCGCTATGGGCTTGTATATCTGCTATTTTTTGAATAGCCAAAGACATCTAAAATGACACAAATGTCATTTTGCATTGCATTCTGTATAAAAAGAACTAGTAGATCTGCTAATTCATTTTTTTATCGTGAAAATGTGTGCAAATCTTTGAATATATATATTTTTTTAAAGCGAACATTTGTAACTCAAATCTTTGCTTCTGGAGGTCCCTGGAACAAAATATTTTACAAATGTTCGCTTTAAAAAATATATATATATATATTCAAAGATTTGCACACGTTTTCACGATTAAAAAAAAATAGCAGATCTACAAGAGCTATGAACTTGTATATCTGCTATTTTTGAATAGCCAAAGACATCTAAAAAGGACAGAGATGCGTTCCCGGATTGAATGGGTTAAGAGGTGCACAGAGAACATGGTTGATATCAGGAGAGAAAACGGGGATGACTTTGAAAGCGCAGCGCCTCGTGTCCCTGTGCATTGAACAAACTCTTCTGAGGTTGTAATTACAATGCAACGCGGGTTCTGCTGCTAAATATCTGACATGTAAAGAGGCTGGAATTAATATTCAGCCATGCAATGAATACAGAAACTAATAAGTTCAGTGTTCGTTTAATATGGTAAAAAAAAACTAACACATAATTGGATTTATTGACAAATGAGTTTGGATGGCTCTTGATGAGGCTTGTTTTGGTATTGAGCACATAAACACAAACATTTAAGTGTGTTGATACGAGCTATAGCTTGTGTTTGTCAGGGTGTGTAAGTGCACACGTGCGCATGCATGTGTGTGTGGTTGACCGAGCGCCAAATGCCACCTCAGCATAAAACAACAAAGCATAAAACAACAAAGGTCGCAAATAAAAAATTCATTCAGTTTCTGTGTGTTGTGTCGTGGCATAAAATAGGAAACTTTGGAAGTAGGCTACAGCAAAAACTAAATAAGTCAATGTTATATTATTATTATTATTGGGACTATGGATGGAAATGAGCATGTTTACATGATATCATGTTCAATTGATTGAGTTCTTGTACATGTATTGAATGTTCATTAACGTGCACTGTCCAGTAAATAAACAAATAAAGTAAAGTAAAGTTATCATTATATGTACCTTCAATAGTTATAAATATAGTTATTCCACTGATTAAATAATAACGATTATTTCTATTACTCCTGATTTTTGCCAGACCCAAGGGGTCGGCTTACATGAGGCTTTGTACCTGTTTCGTCCATACATGGGGATGGTCACTTTGTCCTCCGGCCCCAGCCAAAAAAAAGTCTGTCACTTTGTCCTCCGGCCCCAGCCAAAAAAAATTCTGTCCCCCAAAAAATGAAGCATAGCGTTAGTTCATGCAGGACACGGAAGTCGTGCGCCAAAGCTGTAACCAGCGGGCAGTCAACTGATGTGAACATCAGCTTTCTATTCCCCATTCATTACGTCACACACTCATTATCCAATCACAGCTCACGCATGAGCAAAGAGGATCCTTTAAATACGGTTCTATTCTCTAGGACTTTCTTGGTTGCTGAACCAATGCATTTTGTTAGCTCCTCCTCCACCCCAGCCTCCACCTTTTGATTAGAATCTGGCTTAGGCTCAAATACTTGTGGTTATCATGTATATCTGCTAATTCTAACTAATATGTCAATGTACTGCTATTGTTGTCATTGTATCCCTATGGGGATTTGTATAAGCTTTCTCTGAATATATGCTTAGCAAGCTGCTTCGACAAAATTCAGTGAATATTCTCCCGAGTGCGGGAGCTTCAATGCCAAGCTTAATTGTTTCCATTTGTGTCAATAAATGGTAAACTGAATCTACTAAGACGAGAGTGTTTCTGATTGAAAGTCTGTCCATACATGGGCATAGAAGGGACACACGTCGTGCGAAGCCCGGCCATCCAGATTTCAACCACTAGGGCATGGTCACTTTGTCCCCCGGCCCCAGCCAAAAAAGTCTGTCCCCCTTTCGTCCCCTTTCGTCACGAAGTATTCATGACATCATTATTATGTCAAAAGTATGTAATTAAGTGTATAAAGTGGTTTGTAGGTGTGTTACATACTAGGACTTCATTCTGGGTCTGGCAGAACCAGGTCTCCTGGTCTTGTTATATGTAGGGTTGTGCCACGTCCAATTGGATTCAGCAGTTGAATATGATTTGTTTTATAGATAAGCAGACAGACAGATTGCAATTACATATCGATGGCCAAAATGCAAAACCTCCTAAGTGCAAATTTCATGATTTTCGGATTTCACTGTGGATGAGGACTATAGGCTATGCTGCACATGCTCAGTCTGTCTGCAAGATAGTCCCGCCCCTCATTTTGTCAGAAAAAGTCATTTGACTAAAACCTCCTATCTTGTTCAGTGCCAATTAGTGCTAAAATGTTGAAGCGCAAAACCTCTTATCTGCACCAGAACTAGTTGAGCAGCAGACAGAGCTGAAACTTGGGAATTCTATGTTATGTAGACCGTCTAAATGTCTTTCAGTTTGTAGTAATCAATTATTTTCAAGATAAAAAAGTGTCTTCCACCCTTACTATTTAAGTATTTGTTAGTAACTGTCAAGTTAATTGCATTGCCTTGTTGATTGCTAATGATTAGTGTCAGGTGGTGAAACTTTTATCACACCAAGAGTGTGAGTTGATCAAAAATGTTAATGGTATTACTTGTTACAGTACTGTAGAATGTCTTGATCTCAAAATGCACATAAAAAAAGCATTATTTAACAACATAATGTTTGTTTGTAAGCCTAACTATTTCTAGGTAAAAACCTCCTATGTGCATCTATGTAGATAGGAGGTCATTTTTAGGTATAGATAGGAGGTTTTGGCATTGAACATTTTGAACTTGTGGTTAGAGGTTGTCATTGCTGCTTAGATGTGAACGTCCATGTCGTGATTTTTTAATAATTGCAGATCAAAATCACACGTGAACACCGTGGCAGCCAACAACCCTGTGAAAATATTGTGGTGTGTTGGTTGGAGGGTATAGGGTATGGGGGTGGGATGGGGTTTGGAGTTATGGGGTGTGGGAGGTGTGGGGTGGCGGTTGGGGGGTTATGGGGTGGGGGGTGCATGAGGGTTTGGGTGGGTGGAGTTTGGGGGTTGTGGTGTGCTGGTTGGGGGCATGGAGATCGGGGGTTCTGGGAGTGGGGGTAATGGGTTGGGTGGGATTTGGGGGTATGAGGGTATGGAGTGGGATGGGGTTTTTGAGTTATGGGGGTTGAGAGGTGTGGGCTGGCAGTTGGGGGGTATGGGATTTGTGGGAGTGGGGGAGTATTGCAGGTGGTGGAGTTGGGGGTATAGGGTATGGGGGGGATTATGTTGAGGGGGGCATAGGCCAGTTAGGCCGGATCATATAGGATTGGGTCTTTGCGATGCGATGCAAGAGTGTGGTCTAGCCAACACCAACTCGGGACTCCTGAAGTGGGATGGGGGTTTGAGTTATGGAGGCGGAGATGTGTTGGCTGGCAGTTGGGGGGATGGGGTTTGTGGGAGTGGGGGAGTATTGCAGGTGGTGGAGTTGGGGGTATAGGGTATGGGGGGGGGTATGTTGACGGGGGCATGGGCCAGTTAGGCCGGAGCATATAGGATAGGGTCTTTGCGATGCAAGTGTGGTCTAGCCAACACCAACTCAGGACTCCTGAATCGCTGCCCTCCACACTCTCCTATCTAGCATCAGGGTCTTGATCAGGGTCTTGAGCTCTACAGTGTTGTTAGCTAAGCTGTTACGCCGAAGTTCATCTACGTAGGGTGGTGCACTTATTGTCTTTCCTGGCTTTGCCCTGGGTTGGCTCCCATAGTGTCAGTTTGCTTGCCACTAGTTATGGGTGCCTGACGCAGTGCCCTGCCTCATCCTTCTCTCTCTGACTTTGTCTGTGACCCATGGTAAGTTACCGTAGAGGACCACATTTCTGATGTGGTCCGTCCATGTGACTAGTGCCATTCGTAGCATTCTTGTGTAGACTCCATCCAAGGCCCTTTCCTGTTGTGCTGTGACGGTCCATGTCTCAGCCCCATACAGCAGTACTGACACTGTAGCTATACGAACAGCCGCCTCTTGAGGTCTTCTCCCATGTCTGATTTCCACACTCTCCTCATCCCATGCAAGGCATTCTAGTCAAGTACCCCCTGGACCTTCAGGTCCTATTCCATTGAAGCAGTCCAGGCCCAAGTTATTTGAAGTCCTGGACTGCCTCGAGTAGCTTGTCTCCATCATTTGAACCATCTTCTCAGGAACTCAGTAGGCCCAGAGAATGTTCATCAGTTTCCCCCGGTGGATGGTGCCAAAAGCCTTTTGGAAGTCATGAAAGTGATCACCACTGAAAGATTCCGCTCCCTTACTCCTTCCAGTATCCTCCTCAGCACCAGTATCTGCCCGCCTGCTGTTCGCTCCGGGCGGAAGCCGTTCTGCGAGTTTCTCAGTACAGGGTCTGAGATGGGTCTAAAACCTG
>NC_137609.1:39903272-39905772 GCF_963280865.1 Gymnoscopelus braueri
AGCTTGTCAATGGTGTCTCAATATCGGAATGTCTCTCTTGCTGTGTGTGTGTGTGTGTGTGTGTGTGTGTGTGTGTGTGTGGTGTGTGTGTGTGTGTGTGTGTGTGTGTGTGTGTGTGTGTGTGTGTGTGTGTGTGTGTGTGTGTGTGTGTGTGTGTGTGTTCGCGTGCGTGAGTGCGTGCGCGTGTGCGTGTGTGTGCATGCACTCTCCGCCCAGTATTCATGCAACAAAAGCTTCGAATGATGGAATGTCCAGACGTTTCTTATTTTTGCTGAACGTTATAATTAACGTGTACAATAATTATGATTTAATTTTGTAGTATGTGGTAATTTGTATGTCTAAAGAAGAGGAGGACAGATGGGAGGGAGAGAGACTGATGGAGTGAGAGATGGACAGAGAGAGAGGGAGAGAGAGAGATAAACAACCAAATATAACTAAATATACATTTCACAAAATATATATAAATGGTGCATTTATTTATATAGCACTTTTATCCAAAGCGCATTCTACAAGCGGTCCAAAACCAGTGTGTATTTTGACAGCAAATTTTGATTTAGTTTTAGTCCTAGTCTTTTGAATAAAATTCCATTTAGTTTTAGTCATATTTTTGTCATCTGAAATGTTTTAGTTTTAGTCTAGTTTTAGTCGACTAAATACCATAAGACTTCAGTCGACTAAATCTACAGTTCATTTAGTCGACAAAAATGTATTTTGGCAGGTGCCTTGATGGCATCGCAATGGCTGATTTTACACTTGGTTGCATGCTGAAAATAGCCGATCTACAAGCTCACAACGCGTCGTGCTGCGACACGTTGTGAGCTTGTAGATCTGCTATTTTCAGAGCGCAACACCCGAGTGCGACTTGTCTTAGTTCTCCTGGATCTCTTCTCTATAGTCCCTCCCTAACATTTTAGTCTAGTTAGTTTTTAATTGGTGACGAAATTGTCAATATATTTAGTCTTAGTTTTAGTCATCATAGCTTAGTTTTTATTTAGTTTCTATTTAGTTTTCGTCAGTGAAAAACGGTAGTCGAGGAAAAGTTTTTGTCATAGTTTTAGGCGACGAAATTAACTATCCACTATCTGAACACTTAACACGGCAGCAGAGATGGGTGGACCAGCAGGAACGCTTTTGAGATTTTTGAGTGTGGGCCCCGATCCAGGAAATGGTTGTGAACCGCGCTGCACTACAGTATTGCGTGTCATGGTTCACCTCTTGGTCGGGTCAAACGCCGAGGTGTGCTATATTTATCCTCCTGGACGTTCCTGCATGCTGCTTCCTGATCTTTGACATTGTTTTACTGTTTAACCACTTGAACCCTATTTTGGGCATGTTATTATGGGCCAAAAAATTCAAACATTAAAAAAAGAAATAATGTCAATGTATTTTCAAAATATCAGCTGTACAAGATGTGAGGGCCCCGCCCCTCTGCCTCACTATTTCATTTTTAAGTCTGACGTCATTTTGTAGTCCAATGTCACTTCCGGGTCCAAGAGGCACCAAGCGCCGTCCACTCTTCATTGTAAACAAACATTTCGGAACCCGTAAATCTTTTTACAATAACCTCCTTTTTCAGAAATGAACCATTGAGGGTTAAAAAAGGTCTTAATGCTAATATCATAGACAGTAAAAAGTAGACTAATATATATATTTATATAAATATTTATTATATATTATTATTATCATTATTATATTATATTTTTTTTATATTTATGTATATACTGTATATATATTTATATATATTTATATATATATATATATATATATATATATATATATATATATATATATATATATATATATATATAAATATATCCAGTATATATTTATATATATATATATATATATATATATATATATATATATATATATATATATATATATATATATATATATATATATATATATATATATATATATATATATATAGGCAAAACACACACTTGGACCCGGAAGTTGTTCTGACGGGCGCATACAACAGAATTGGCCAGCTGATTGGCAGAGTGGAGCAGGCCGTCAGACCTGCTGATTACAGCTGGGTGAGGGGTTTTTGGAACTCTCTTTTTCCTCCCCTGAGGCAGGTCCTGCTTGTAGCTTCCACCTGGCCTGAGTGGGGGTCTAACCCTCTTTGTCTATTTTGCGTTGCACCTTCTCATACGACACTCACACAGCACATTCCAAACATCCACACACTGCAGACATGACTGATCACTAACTCGTTCACACTTCAAGCCCCTTTTATTTATTTGGTTGCATCGATAAACATAAGTTTTTTTACCCAGGGAGTAAATGCTATCCATGCTATCTACCTGGTGCATGACACAATGCGTTGCAGATAATAGATCGCGGGCCCTATTTTCGCCAGTGCCTTACCCATTATCCCTAAACTTCTTTGACATGTTTTACTATTTTTAAAAAACATTTTCAAATAGTTCAAATAGCCAATCTACAAGCTCACAACGTGTCGATGTAGATCGGCTAGTTGAACTATTTGAAAATG
>NC_137609.1:39908272-40033272 GCF_963280865.1 Gymnoscopelus braueri
TAGAATTTTGGGACAAAATAAGGATCACCCAACAAATCCAAAAGTCCTGATCATGTGTGATTGACTTCTGTGGAGGTTCAGACCGCATAAAGGAGGACGTTACCCACTTTCAACCTGGGGTCCTTATATGTGGGGCGTGTCATTATAATGTAGACCAAAATTGCCAAAAGAATTAACAACTGTGCAAAAATATTTAAAAAAATGCTAATTTACAATCTCACACCACAATGCAATGTTCTGCTATTCTGCTATTTTTGAAAAATCATGAAAATGTGTGCAAATCTTTGAATATATAGATTTTTACTTATGTTGCTTTAATATCAGTGGTTCTCAAACTTTTTCATGTCAAGGACCACCCAAAATGATATGTGTTGGCCGCGGACCCCAATCTCAAAATATGTTGTTCCAGGGACCCACCAAATCTACAAGCTCGTAGCGCAGCACCGAGTGCCACACTACAAGCTTGTATATCTGCTATTTTTGAAAAAAACTATGAGCTATGAGCTTGTAGATCTGCTATTTTTGAAAAAAACAAAACAATGAGCTATGAGCTTGTAGATCTGCTATTTTTGAAAAGACAATGAGCTGCAAGCTTGTAGATCTGCTATTTTTTGACTAGCCAAAGAAATCTAAGAAAAAACGACACACAGATGCGTTCCCCAGTCTTAATGGATTAAATGAAGGTCTCTGGACCCTCTGAGATGTGAGCAGGTTTACTTGGCTTTCGCTGTGCCATGCGCTGCATCAAGTGAAGAAAAAAAAACGACAGTTCTCAGCATGTGTCCTCCATTATAGATTAGACAGAACACAACAAAGGTTGTCCTTTTTTCTGTCGTTATAGTGAGAGCGCAGAGGGAAGCGGCAAAGATACAGGAAGATGATCACTGTGTTGGGACTTGAACCCATACGAGTATAGCAGAAAAAGTACACCGTTAGTACACGGCATGTGTTTCTGCTTCTACTGCTTCCATCCAAACGGACTAATGGAACCTTTTGGATGTATAAGGGACTTGTTTATTTGTGTGTGTTTTTTACACAGCCTCCAGTCAAGTAAGTTGGAAGAGAACACTTATTGTTTGTCTGTCTGTTTTTACTTCTTCACTCAGAAGAGAAGAGAAGAGAAGAGAAGAGAAGAGAAGAGAAGAGAAGAGAAGAGAAGAGAAGAGAAGAGAAGAGAAGAGAAGAGAAGAGAAGAGAAGAGGCTTCACCTAAACAAAAACAAAAAGCTCTTTCACTATTTTATGAGCTGGTCCCCAGTGCGTGTGTGTGTGTGTGTGTGTGTGTGTGTGTGTGTGTGTGTGTGTGTGTGTGTGTGTGTGTGTGTGTGTGTGTGTGTGTGTGTGTGTGTGTGTGTGTGTGTGTGTGTGTGTGCGCGCGTGCGTGCGTGCGTGCGTGCGTGCGTGCGTGCGTGCGTGTGTGTGTGCAAACACTAACAGTTACAGTATCTCCCTCTCTGTTAATTCATTATTTAAAATGGAAAAGGGCAAAGCAAGCAGATGTGAGATGGAGAGATAGAAAGAGAGAGAGAGGGAGGGAGAGAGGGGGGGACGTGGAGTGAGAGAGACACGTACTGTATAGAGAAAGAGAGGCCTAGAAGGAAAGATGAAGAGAGAGTGAGACGGACACAGCTCTATAATTAATGTCTGGCATTTGAGTATATATTACCAACTTTCTGTCTGTCTGTCTGTCTGTCTGTCTGTCTGTCTGTCTGTCTGTCTATTTCATTCCACATTTTTGCATTGGTACGGAGGTGTAGAATCTTGCCACTTGTGTTTGTGTGGATGGGTGTGGAAGGGTGTGGGTGTCCGTGCGCTTACGCGCTTGCGGCAATGCCATCAGCAACATATTTGTCCATATGGTAGCTACCCCCCTCACACACACACACACACACACACACGCGCGCACGCATGTGCGCACACACACAGACACACGCACCGTGAGTTTATGAGAGTCATAATATTGTATCTCATTGAGAACCCTTCTTCTAATTGTCTCACAGCTCTGCTCAGTTTTAATAACATGCGTGGTCAAATGTACCGTAGAACTACACACTGTACACGTCCTGAGTGTTCATTTAACCTCTCACAATGTAATTGCTGCAAATAGGCCTTTGCAGCGGACCGGTCAACATTTTGCTCATATTTACAAGTGTTCTAATCTGGACTGACTTTGAGTTTTTATGTATTTTTTAAATCACCTACACTGTCATCAAATTGTTTAGTTTTTTTAAGTACAGTAACTGCTCGCATGCACACACACACACACGTGTGAGACAAGGTGTGAATAAATTAAAACATTTAAGTTGACACCATCCATTTTTACAGCAGTGATTTACATTTAAAAAAAAACTGAAACATGCTGTGTTAAACTGAAAGATCTAGAAAAAATATATATATATGATTTCTGCCTACAATGACATGCCCAAAATAGAGACTCCATGCATGCAGGGTGAAAGCGGTTCGATAATAATAAGACTCAAGGAATTTGCCGTGATCTTGCACGCATTTCTCTACGGGGGGTCTGAGCGCAGAGGGGCCGACCAGCGGGGGACAGACCCCCGGCCCTGGAGCATGCATATAGGGGGGTCTTTAGTGGTCGCGGTCCCCTTCCACAGAGACGGGACACATCACTGACTGCAGGCTTCACACCTTCGTGACATTTAGCCCAGTATGGCTCTCAAGGTGTGTCCTTGAGGGGGTTCCAGGGGGTCCCCGGCAAAAATGTGATAACCCATTAAGACCGTGAACGTAGCACGTGTGTCATTTTTTTATTTCTATGGCTATTCAAAAATAGCAGATCTACAAGCTCATAGGGCGGCACCGAGTGCCGCCCTATGAGCTTGTAGATCTGCTATTTTAGAAAAATCTTGAAAATGTGTGCAATTCTTTGAATATACATTTTTTAAAGCAAACATTTATAAAAAATGTTTTGTTCCAGGGACCCCCAGAAGCAAAGATTTGAGTTAAAATGTTCGCTTTAAAAATATACATATTCAAAGAAAGGTTTTTCAAAAATAGCAGATCTGCAAGCTCATAGCGCTATGAGCTTGCAGATCTGCTATTTTTGAATTGGCAAAGCAATTAAAGAAATGACACGTTCCCAGTCTTAATGGGTTATTAATGTGGCATCTAAAGTTAAACCACTTTAACCCTATTTAATACTTGGGCTATTCAGAAAATAGCCGATCTACGAGTCCACAACGATGTGGTGTGAGCTGGTAGATCTGCTATTTTTTTTTTAATGTGTCAAAATCTGGAAAGAATTTGAAAGGTTTGGAATATACTGTATATATTAATTTAATAATCTTCTCTTCTGAGCATCGCTGGCATTACATATTTTCAGACGGGGGTCCACGGCCAAATACTTTACCCCCCCCCCCAATTTTTGTGGACCTTGACATGAAAATGTCAACCACTGATTTAGCCTGTCCGTCTCTCTAAACCGGTGGAACGCACATTCCCGTGGTGGGAGGATGTGTGTGTGTGTGTGTGTGTGTGTGTGTGTGTGTGTGTGTGTGTGTGTGTGTGTGTGTGTGTGTGTGTGTGTGTGTGTGTGTGTGTGTGTGTGTGTGTGTGTGTGTGTGTTCACAATGGTTCAAATGTTCATCTGGCAAATACATTGAGTCAATAAATCAGCCCGCCAACCAAACCAAAGTGCTTCCATTTTACCTGCTTATCTGGAAGACAATGATGTGTACACGCACGCACACGCACACGCACACGCACACGCACACACACACACACACACGCACGCACACGCACACACACACACACACACACACACACACACACACACACACACACACACACAGTTTCTTTCTACATCGGTGGATGCAACCCTGTCAGTGGTTACTCTGTGCGCTTAGATCTTTTCTCTCACCGTACATAATACTCAATACTTTTAAGTAAAGATGGGTTGTTAAAGACAGAAAAAAATAAAACAAGTCAAATTCACAAGATAAATAAAATGCAACTTTTGTTTTCCTCCAAAAGGTTTATTCCTTCCTATATGATTTTTATGGATGAAGAATTTGCTTTAAAATACACTAAAAGGTCTGTATGGACTTAGTTTTTTATGTAATGTCTTTGAAATAAATAAAGAGGGGGAGCACATGGACAGTGATATTTATCATTTGTGTACAAGCGTACACAAAATTTGGTAAACTCCCACAGAGTTAAATTAACACTAATTATTTAACAGTGAACGATAAAAGAAATAAAAATAAGGCAATAAATAAATAAATAAAATATACAGAAGAAAGAAAGAAAGAAAGAAAGAAAGAAAGAAAGAAAGAAAGAAAGAAAGAAAGAAAATCCTCAGCATTAATTTATTTGTAACTACAAACGGAGCCTTATGTTATGGACGTCCATTTGGTTACTTTTGTAAACTCTCAGAGTTAAACTCTCAGGAAGGAAAGAAAGAAAGAAAGAAAATCCACAGCATTTATGTTATGGGGTCCATTTGGTTCCATTTCTTTCATGGGTTAAACACTCAGTGTTTAACTTAGGAAAGAAATGTAACCAATTGGACCCCATAACAGCCTAAATGCTGAGGATTTTCTTTTTTTTGTATTATCTTTTTATTTGATTTTCAACATTAAAAACATTTCATTGCCCCATACCTTCCCCCCAGCACAAATACAAGTTCATTATTTCTTTCTTTCTTTCCCTAGTCAGGAAAGAAAGAAAGAAAGAAAGAAAGAAAGAAAGAAAGAAAGAAAGAAAGAAACCAACTAATTAACAACAATGATAAAGTCCTACCTGGCATTAGTGCAGTCGTTATAAAGCGCCTCGAAGTCCCTCCTGGTGATGAGCTTGCAGCGGTTGACCCCGGGCTGGATGGCCCCCAGGCCCCGCAGCACCCTGACCTGCTCCACGGTGCAGACCACCGGGCAGATGTCCAGCCTCTTCAGCTTGGTGTAGACGGTGTGCAGACCCCCCACCAGGTGCTTCAGGAACAGGTCGAACACCTGCGGCAGACAGATCAGCTCCATCCCGTTCACCTGGAAGGACGCCACCTTCAGGCCGTGCAGCTCCACCATCTTGCAGTCGTTGATGGTGCCGGTGGTGGAGGTGGAGGTGGAGGTGAGACCCCCGCCGATGCCCCCCATGCCGCCGCCGGACGTCCCGTTCAGGGTGACCACCGCCGGGCTCTGGCCGAGGAACGAGCCCGGTCCGAGGCGCGGCGGCGGCGGCAGCGGGGGAGGAGGACCGGGAGGACCGGGAGCGGGAGGACCGGGGAGCGGGAGGCGAGGGACCGGAGGGAGGGCTGAGCCGTGGCCGCCGTTGGCCGGGTTGGGCGCGCTGTACGGCGGGTCGGAGTGGAAGAGAGGGTCGGTGCAGGGCGGCGTGGTGGAGCTCCTCCCGGAGAGGAGAGGGTTGGAGGAAGAGCCCGCCATGGTTTTACAATAATAAGAAATACTAAAACACTTGTATATATATTTGTATATATATATTTAAAACAATGTGAGTGACTTTTAGTGTTCTTTCTAGTGGTGTTTATCCTCCAGTGGTGTTCTCCTCTCTGTCTCTGCTCCTGCTCTGAGTCCGTTAAGGTGCGACGGTAAACTGTTACTGTGCTGCTGCCTCTCTCTCTGTCTCTCTCTCTCTCTCTCTCCCCCTCAGTCTCATACACACACACTCTCTCTCCCCTTCTCCCTCTTCTCTCTCTCTCACCCCTACCACTTTCTCTCTCTCTCACACACACACACACACACGCACACGCACACACACACACACACACCCTCTGTATCTCTCTCCTCTCCCTCTCTGTTGCTCTCCCTATCTCTCCTTTTCTCTCTCTCTCTCTCTCTCTCTCTCTCTCTCTCTCTCTCTCTCTCTCTCTCTCTCTCTCTCTCTCTCTCTCTTTCTCTCTTTCTCTCTCTCTCTCCTTCTCTCTCTCTCGCTCTCCCTCCCTCTCTCTATCACTCTTCAGGTTTCTGTCAGGTCTTTACTTCGTTACCGCGTTACCTCGTGCTCTGTCTGTGAAACCCGCCCCCTGCCCCTCTCCCCCTCACCTCCACGCCCTCATGGCCAATCAGAAGACGGCACAGCGCACGGACGAGCATCTCATTGGCTCAAAAGGCGTGTCGAAGGCGGGACTTGTGGAGTGGATGAACGGTTTTGGGTCGGAGATGTTTCTGACAGCTGAGTTTGGGACTCTCACCCTTTTTTATATAAAATACCCATAATTTGTCTAAATTAGTCTGTTTTCCCCGTCAAACTTACCACATATCTTTATCTGATTCTGCAGATGATCCCAATGAATGCAGATAGATAGATGGACAGGAGTCTTGATTGATTGATTGATTGATGTACTTTATTAGTGTACCAGACTATAGTACTTGATGAACTTTCTAGATAAACAATACTTTGCCGTGCTTCTCCTCCCACAGTTTTTATCTCAAAATGACCGTCTTGACCTGGAATCGTGCGCTTGTATTTTGCTAAGAGATTGGTTAAATAGTTTAATTGATATTGATTTATTAGTGCATTAAATTTCCCCATCCGCTTTAATGAAAAAGTGAAAAAACTCAAATTCAAGTATTTTTTTCTCTGAAATCGTAAGAGCTAGAGTTACCAGATTTGGAGGGGAGGTTCATAATTTAGTCCAAAATTATTGAAAAAATAATTACACCAATCGGCCACATGGTGGCGCTATAACAGCCCCCTTTACGTTTTGGCCTATAACTCTTGAACCGTAGGTCGTAAAATCAAAATTTCTTTTCACCTGGATTCCTTGGGTCACGACGCATCTCCCCATATAGGCCACGCCCATTTGCGTCTGGATAGATTTTTTTATATTGATTTATTAGTGCATTAAATTTCCCCATCCACTTTAATGGGAATTGCAAAAACTCCCATTCAAGTATTTTTTTCTCGGTAACCATAAGGGCTACAGTTACATGACTTGGAGGGGAGGTTAATAGATTATTGCAAAATTATTTAAAAAAAAATCACACCAGTCGGCCACATGGTGGCGCTATAACAGCCCACTTTACCTTTTGGCCTATAACTCTTGAACCGTAGGTCGTAAAATCAAAATTTATTTTTCCCTAGATTCCTTGGGTCATGACGCAACTCCCCATGTACGCCACTTTTAGCTCCTCCTCCCACATATTTTGTCCAAATTTCACAAAGATCGGTACACATGATCTCTGGACCCATGCGATAAACGTCTCCAAGCTGAATTTTGATAGTCCTTACGGTTCGTCCTTAAATGGCTTCCAAAGTTAGCGGGAGGGGCCCGTTTTACAAAAAGGCCAAAAATCACAAACGAAACCTCCAGTCAATCCCAAATTTGAATCACATGTCAAGGGTGGTTTACTCAACGGATCCCCAAAAGCATTTCCACTTTGATCCATAGGGGTGCGCCACAAATGCGCAAAACGTAACCGTTTAATGCAAAAACATTATTTCGGGGTGGATCGATCCTCTCAAAATGAAACGCAAGTGATCTCATGAGAGACGTGACAATGTAATTGGCGCAGCCTCCGACAGTATTCCTCCCAGCGTATTCCTCGAGTCCCGGCGGCCGCAGCCCACGACCGGCGTCGGCGCAACCACACTTTGCAATTGCCCTGAATTGCGACGCGTCTAGTTTAGTAAGACATAGACATGTGAACAGTACATGACAGTACATAACAGTACATGGAAGTACTAAGCTTGTTTAAGATGAGAACCCCATGCACACAAATCATGATGACATATAAGAGACAGAGAGATATACACACTACTATACAGAATGTCATACAATCAGTTTACAGGTTACTGGTATGACAAGTGAAAAATATGTACAAAAGAAGAAAGAGAGAGGGGGGAGGTAGGGGGGTAGGTTAGGTTAGGACATGGGGTAGGTCAGGACTTGGACAGGGGCCATTTTTGAATTGCAGCCTCCTGAAGGTGTATCTTTGGGGCAGTTTTGAAAGTGATAGGGTTTTACACTCCTTTACTCCTTTTGGTAGGGCATTCCACATTTTTGATGAATAGCATGAGAACGAGTTCATTCCCTTTGTTGAGCCAAATCTGGGTTGAACATGGTTTGTGGAGCTGCCTCTGGTGTTATGATCATGGACTTCATTAACATTTTGGAAGTATTTCGACAAATACAGGGGGATCCCAATGTTGTGGTGTATCTTGAAGACCAGGCCCATAGCAAGTTGCTGTACTCTGTCCTCAACCCTAAGCCATCCAATCCTAGCAAAATGAGCAGGGGTTAGATGGGTTTTGTGATTGAGGCCAAGAAGTAGCCTTACAAGTTTGTTTTGGGATGTTTGGAGCCTTGTTTTTAAGGCCTTGGAGGTGATACCATGAAGTGCATGCATAATCATAATGACCTTGTATGAGGGCCCCTGCAAGAATCTTCAGAGTATTCTTACTTCTTCACCATGCCTCATGCCCAGTTGTGATGGACAATAATAATATACCAGAAACACTGGTACAGTGTCATACCTATAGTGGTGGAAAGTAACTAAGTACATTTACAAGTACTGAACTTAAGTACAATATTTAGGTACTTTTACTTTACTGGAGTATTTCCAATTTTCAATACTTTTACTTGCGATGCATTGTGAGTTTCTATTTTTATACATCTGGAACTTTGAGTAAATTTTGATGCCAATACTTTTGTACTCTTACTCAAGTAAATACAGGGCTACAGGAGTATATTGCGTTATTGATACTTTTACAGAAGAACATTATAATGTTCTAATGTTAAAACTGTTTGTTTTGCCACAGACACATTTTGTCCACGTACGTACGGACACGAGCAGAGCAGGCTGGCCTTTAGAAGAGAGAGCGAGAGCAGGTGGTGTGGAAGTCCACAAGTCTAGGAGTCAGGACGGGTGAGAGAGTTGTAGGGAGAGCCACTGTTCCGGCCTGTGTTCAAGTCCCCTCCTGTCTGTCACTCTCCCCTGATGAAGTGTCATTCAAGTTGAAGATCAAGGTTTGAGGTATTCTTTATTGTTATGTCTTGTGTATTGACATCGTAACAGTACAACAATAATAGTAAACATAATACAACAGTTTGCCCATTGTCCTTTAGTGCTTAAGGTGCTTGAAGATGCTGTCCACAAGTTTCTTCTTACTCCAAGATTATAAACATATTTTAAACATCTGTGTGCATGTAAAAGTTGTAAAGTGACCAGTGCCAGTGTCCTAGGCATTGTTCAACTCACAGGCTGCCTCTGACCCTGATGCGTCATCCCAAAACCTATACCACCTGTGCAAGGACGCACCTGTGATTGGCCAATACGCTTGTGCAAGGACGCGCTGTGATTGGCCAGTAGCCACTTTGAGTGACAGTTGGGGCAAACACTCCCATCAAAACGTGATTTTCTATTCTGTCCCTATCGGTACATAACGCGAACGGCGCTGAGTCGGCCCAAGCGAACTTCGCAACGTTCGGCACAGCAACTCGCTCGCTTTAGCTTGCTCGGTGGTGCCTCACGTGGCTCAAGTTCGCTTGAGACGCCGCGCCTCTGTCACGGTCAAAAACGATACGGGTTTAAAAAATAGCCCGCAGTTGTTGTAGGCAGAGGCACTTCCGCGTTGGCCACAGAAGGGGGGCGTGGTTATAGCACAAGTTGTATAGGCTTTAGTATGTCGCAACCCTGATGTTGAACCAATGTTGAGTACAAAACCTCCAACAGGTGCTGCACCATGGGTGACCCTGTGCTCAGAAGAATGGGGTGTGGGTGGTGGCGAGAACTTCCATTCTAGGGTTGCTGTGGAATCAGAAAAACAGTAAGTGGCCGTGTCCACCGGGGTGTTTCTTTTGTATGTTTTGAATTGTCTTTCAGCTAAACGTTGGAAACGCCAGCAGCATGATGAGACACCGAGCGTCTATTCCGCTATGATAATAATATAATATAATAAATATGTATACATATATTAGCCTACTTTTTTTACTGTCTATGATATTAGCATTAAGACCCCTTTTAACTCTCAATGGTTCCTTTCTGAAAAAGGAGGTTATTGTAACCTCCTTTTAAAAAAGATTTACGGGTTCCGACATGTTTGTTTACAATGAAGAGTGGACGGCGCTTGGTGCCTCTTGGACCCGGAATCGACGTCGGACCACAAAAAGACGTCAGACTTAAAAACCGAATAGATCGGATCCCTAAACCAGCAGGACTCTTCTAGACAATTGTCACTTGTTGACACTTGTCCTCATCCAGAGAACACAAAGGTCCTGTTTATGGTTGTTTGTTTTCACAATGTAATCCATTACACGACAGGGTCATCGCCCATCCCTCCAAAGTGTAATGGACACTTTGACCCGTACTGTAGTGTGTGTGTGTGTGGACCTTTGAGCGGAGCCACTGTATAGACAACCCCCTATAGCAGGGGTCTTCAACAGACAGGGGGTCCGGGACCCCTAGGGGGTCCTCAGAGTTACTACAGGGGGTCCTCCAAATCTTTGTGTGATGGGATTCTGAGGGAAGTGAGGGGAACATTAGCCAAAAATTGCCGATCTACAAGCACACAACGCCTCGCAGTGAGCTTGTAGATCTGCTATGTTTTGGCAAAGAGGTTTGGTGTAGAGGGAAAAGAGAGCAGACCAAGTAAATGTCTGAAAATACACAAAAAAGAAACAAAAAACATTAACTTATTATACAACATTGACAATCTAGGATCCCAAGTCAAATAACAAGGAAAAACAGCGCCCCCAGCGTTTTTCACTTTTGCATCAGTTGCGCAGCTCTGAATCTGTTCTTGATAGATTACAACATTGATGATAGTGCTGTCAAATAAGTCTATGAAGCTATCTATGAAATCTATGAAAAAGTTTAATCTGCAACACAATTCTACACATACAATATGTAGTGGGGGGGTCCCTGCTTCATCTCCCTCTCAGCTAAGGGGTCCTTGGGCTGAAAAACGTTGAAGACCCCTGCCCTATAGCCTGCACAGTAACATTCACAGTTCTATTTTGACCCTGAGAGTGTGTAAAATGGAACCAAATGGATTTTACAGTGTGCCCTCTGACCCCGGCTGGTGAAATGTGAACTTGTGTGTGTCTAAAAAAGTTTTCACTGAACAATATCTCTCATTTACACTGTGTGGAAAACACACAATGACTGGAGTACTCTACAAAAGACCACAGTTCACACACTTGGAAGGAAGAAGAATATTTGATATATATACGAGGTTTCGGCTGTGAAATGTAAATGACTGCAACGCCACCTCATACATCAGCTGAAGTTTCAAATTAAAAGCGCGATTGGTGCTTAACCTTTGAGAGGTGTGCATTCTAATTTGGCATATTATGAGAATAATGGGGACTAAATGCCATGCAGCCGGCTACCTGCTAAGATTAAAAACACTAGCTCGTGATTAAAAGAGAGCGCCACTAAATTTCATTATTAAGACACAATACAGCAACAGATTCCAGAACTGATAAGTCTGTGTACTTGTCTGTCTGTCTGTCTGTCTGTCTTTCTGTCGGCAGTGGTGTACTAAGTAAAAATATCAATACCGCAATGTAGAAGTACTCTGTTACAAGTAAAAGTCCGGAATACAAAATGTACTTGAGTAAAAGTACAAAAGCATTGGTATCCAATCCTTAAAGTACCAAAAGTAAAATGTTTGAAAATAGCAGATCTACAAGCTCACAATGCATCGCGATGTGACACGTTGTGAGCTTGTAGTTCGGCTATTTTCAAATAGCCTAGGTATAAAATAGGGCTAAAGTGGTTAATGTATGTTTTATAATGTAATCATTTATATCTGCAAAGTAACTAGTAACTAAAGTTTTCAAATAATTGTAGTGGAGTAAAAGTACAATATTTTCCTCTGAGATGTAGTGGAGTAGAAGTAAAAGTATAGACTCCAGGAAATACTCCAGTAAAGTAACAGTACCTCAAAATTGTTCTTAAGTACAGTACTTGAGTAAATGTACTTAGTTACTTTACACCACTGTCTGTCGGTCTATCTAGTCAGTTTTTTTTTTCCTCCGAGGTACAAAACAAAAATACCCATTTGTATTACCAAGGTTGTTTAAAACCAATAATGTGTGTCATTTAACCACTTAGGCTCAATTTTATACTAAGTGTATTCAACAATAGGACCAAGTTCACAACACATCACAATGTGACACGTTGTGAGCTTATAAATAGGCTATACTTTTAACAAACATTCTGAAGAATTTTTTAAATGTTTGTCCATTTTCTCCTATGACATGCCCAGAATAGGAATGCCATGGGGTTAATGCGCTGTACCAACACTAACAGGGTGAACCACCAATTAAAAATACTTTGTAGATGTGCCATTGAGAGCAGAAATGGCTTGATAACATCATTAAACCACAGAGAAATTAATTAAGAACTTATTGTGTCAAGGTTAGTTTGGACAGACAATTAGATGAAATGTTTTTTGACAAAGCAACATAAAAGCTCCCTGGCTAAATTCCGATATGGTGCAAATTAGCATTTCTGACATATTTTTTTTTGTCTGAAGCAATTCAGTTTACACAGTATTATTTTGTGACTTGACTTGAATTCACAACAAACTATTCTCCATCTGTCCATTCATGACAGCTCTTATGAGATCGGTGACAATAACAATAACAAACATGAAACATCCATCCATCCATCAAGCCATCTCTTTCACAGAGAAAAGTTTGTACTTTTGGACATTCACAATTGTTATCTTTATACACTACACTAACATTTTGATTAAACTGTCACTTCAGATCTGCGGTTTCAGTCAACATCTACATTTCTGGGGCTGGAGGTGATGGTTCTAATGTGGGTTTCAAGTCCTGATGCCTTTCAAAAGAGAACAGGAGAGGAATGGAGTGACTGACCTCTGGCAACGAGATGTTCACGAGGATACAGCCTGGGCTCAAATAGCTCACCAGGAAGGAACAATGTGATCATGAGACCTGACAATTCATTCATTCATTCATTCTATTACACTGATAACCCCAAGCCTGTCTGTGATCAGCCTGTCTCAATAAAATAATAATAATGATAATGATAATACACTTAATTTGCACCTTTGCAAAACAAGGTTGCTTTATAGGGTAAACAACAACAAACAACGGTAACCACAGAAGTGATCCTCCTAGAAACACTGAATATAATAGCAGCATCAATAAAACAAGTAAAACAAAGCAATAAAATAAGAGCAAGAACATAATAAAACATAACAATAAAACAATGATTAGGATAGATGGAAGAGAGGGGAGGGGAGACCATAACAGTGTCAAGTGTGTTTTAAGAAGAGATTTAGCCATCCTAACATTCTATGGAAAGTTGTTACAACCTAAGCTTCTGTTTTTATAGGAACCACCAGGATGGCAGTTTTTGAGGACCTCAGGGCCCATGGGGAAAACATCCCACCTAAATTAAAAGATTTTCAATAATTTCCAAATGTTTTCAAAATGTTTCTAATTATTTCAACAAACTTTCAACTGAAAGTTTATTTCAAAATTACATTTCATATTTTCCATGAATTACCGGCATTTTATGGTGTTTTTGTGCAGATTTACCCTTTTTAATAACATAATGAGACCTTTAATGGCATGCAGGTTGCTGTCAGGGAGCTATAGCTACCTGGCCAGATTAAAGCGTTAAGGGCTGAGTTTCAATCCAGCTTTTAATTTGCGAGCTAACCTGACTAATGGTGTGCTATTGTAGTCATTAGCATTTCCTCTCTGTTTGATGACTGACACTAGAATGATTAGCATAACATCGCTAACAGTGAGCGACCCCCCTCTCCATCTTCTCTCTCCTCCTACTGCACCTCTGTGTGTGTGTGTGTGTGTGTGTGTGTGTGTGTGTGTGTGTGTGTGTGTGTGTGTGTGTGTGTGTGTGTGTGTGTGTGTGTGTGTGTGTGTGTGTGTCTGTGTGTGTGTGTGTGTGTGTGTGTGTGTGTGTGTGTGTGTGTGTGTGTGTGTGTGTGTCTGTCTGTCTGTCTGTCTGTCTGTCTGTCTGTCTGTCTGTCTGTCTGTCTGTCTGTCTGTCTGTCTGTCTGTCTGTCTGTCTGTCTGTCTGTCTGTCTGTCTGTGTGTGTGTCTGCGTGCGTGCGAGCGAGCGAGAGAGAGAGAGAGAGAGAGAGAGAAAGAGAGAGAGAGAGAGAGAGAAAGAGAAGGAGAGAGAGGGGGCGTATGTTCTCAGTCCGTGCTGGAGTGGGTAAAGGCGCAGAAGAGGAAGGAAAGATATGACACAGAGAAAGATAGGAATGGAGAGGATCAACAAATAAGAGCTAAAAGATGGGAAGAGACAGAGAGAAGAATTTGAACTCCTCTTAGGGTCCACAGGTAACCAAAATGTTAGGAAATAGCAAGTCGCCAGTTCAGATCCTCTAACAAGATAATAAACAGCACAATATTCAGTACATTAATTAATTAATTATTGTTGCCATTTAGCAGATGCCGTCATTCAGAGTGCAAGGTCTGAGTAAGGCCCATGAACCTTACTCAATCAACAACAGGGCGAGGGAAATCAAGGAATTACAGTTCAGTACAAGAAAACAAGTATTAGTTACAAAGTATTGTAACCAGCATTGAAATAATATACTAAGCATCTGTGTTAAAAAAAACACAACATATCTCTCAGTGTAAGCAGGAAGTGCAGAAGTAAAGGTAGAATGTAAGCGTGTATGGCATTCCCAAGCTGGTTTCCTTTTTCGTGGAAGGCCCATTTTGGTTCACTCAACATCCTGCATATGTGCAAGGTTTTACAAACTTTTTTCCTAAGCTTTAATCACAAGGCGGGTGTGCCGCCGACGGCAAGGCCTTGAGACTCGTGCGGGCTGCAAGGCAAGCGAGGCCCGTGCCGAGCAGCCAATGTCCTCGTGCATCAACAAGCATGCCGTCTGAGTTGGCAAGCCGTCGTGAACGGAATAGGTTCATCACGTGAACCAAAATGAGCAATATCCCTCAGCGATCCCTCGGCACATTCAGCCAATCACAGAGACTTGGGGGTGGGGTTTTGAGGCCGACCGGCTTGGGATTGGGCATACTAGTGTATACATGCAATTAAGTGCTAAGTCTGAAGAGGTCAGTGTTCAAGATGAGAAGTGACTCCGCAGTCCTGACTGACGAAGGGAGGTCAGAGATCATTCCACAGCTTGGGAGGGGAGCCAGTAGTGAACATATCAAATAGGACGAACACATTACCAACAAACGTCTGTGCGTACGGGGCACAACCACAAGTGTATCAGAGAGCAGTAATCAGGAGAATGAGACTAGCCGGTCGCCAGTGGTGTAATGTAACTAAGTACATTTACTCAAGTACTGTACTTAAGTAAAACATTTTACTTTACTGGAGTATTTCTAATTGTCTATACTTTTACTTCTACTCCTTTACATCTCAGAGGTAAATATATAAAACTTACATTAACCACTTTAGCCTTATTTTATACCTACATACACAAAAATGTGAGTACTTTTTCCACGACTGGTGGCAGCAGACCTGCAGTTTTCTGGGAGTTTGTTCCAGACATAATAACTAAATGCTGCTTCCCCATGTTTATTTGTGGTTGTAGGAACAGAAAGAATGTATTTCCAGCCAAGGAATTCTGGTTCCATTAGGGTTAACGGTTGAAAATACACATAAAGAGACTTTTAAGCGATAAGCACCATGTTGTCCCTGGACACGGACTCGTATCTCTAACGAACGCTTTGTGTGCATTTCACTCTTCATCCTATTCAGGGTTTTTTACTCTCGAAGCCGCTTCCAAGAAAACCTCAGTGGCTTCTCTGTGGACGGCCATTTTGTTTCATGTGTCGTTTCATGTGTATGAGCTGAACTTTTTTCAATGTCACTGAGACCATTTTCATCTTCATGGCTATCCATCCACACACTTTATTTTATTTTAATCCCAACTTTTCTGCTCCCCTTCCTCCCACCTCTGTCTGTCTGTCTGTCTGTCTGTCTGTCTGTCTGTCTGTCTGTCTGTCTGTCTGTCTGACCTTCAATCCTTTCCTCATTCTGTGGCACATTCCATTTTCGTATTTTTTCGTTCTCCATATATGAATTTCTCTTTCTCCTCTCTCATTTGTTTTTTCTTATTAAGTCGGGGTTTTCAGGTCTTTCTTTCTTTCTTTCTTTCTTTCTTAAGACTCCAGAAGCTGCGTAGTGCAGTCGCTAGCAGATTTTAAAAGTAAAAAAAAACCTGAAGAATAATCAATCGTTAAGCCTTTTGGAAGGAAAACACAGTGGTCCTATCAGCTCGCAGTGTCGTTCACACCTCGCAACAACGCACTACAAAAGGCTGTTTAATGTTACAAACAGAATCTGTGCCAGGACTGTTTTTGTTTTTGAAGGACAAACCCCCCTGAGGACCACCGGTTTTGCTTTGTTATGTTTCCCTTTCAATGCTCTTCAAACCAAAATACAGGGTTGGAAGGGTTACTGTAAAACTGTAATTACATTACTGATTAAGATGTATGTTCTTTTTTTATACTCAAATGGCTGATTATCAGAAATGTTATCTGATTACTTTTGAGGTCAGTGGTTTCTCTTATTGGTTCATCATTATTTCCACAAATAGTGGAAAATAACATTTTCAGCAGCATTGTAAAACACATGAAACTGTGAAATATGCCAACATCACCCCCAAAACACAAACAGGTGTTCGGTTAATGTTTTGATCATGGTCAAACATCAGGAGACCAATTTCAGCTCCCTATTCCAACCCAAAATAATCCTTTCAAAACAATTTTGGCTTTCTGACCAATTCGGGCTTTCCCCCGGCTTCCATAAGGCTCACTCTATGTTGGTTGCTGTCCCTGTACACCAGCTTTAAATGGGTTCAGAATAGGGCTGTGCAAAATGTGTGTCTTATGTTAGGCTGCATGATCTAAAACTAAATATAATAGTATACTTTATTCAAATAAGATCTGTTATCCAAGTATATCAGTTCACTGATCAATTCAGTATTAATTAGCTTGTAGATCACCGTAAATTGTCGTTTAAACGTCCAACATTTGAGTGTAATTTCCATTTGAACAGCTCAGCATGGTAGATTCAAGACTCAGGATTCAGGATTCAAGAACACACACACACACGCACACGTACACGCACACGCACACGCACACGCACACGCACACACACACGCACACACAACACACAACACACAACACACGCAGACAACGTGTATATGCACCAGACCAGACAGGCCGCTCTATCGGCATGGTGGGTTGTGTGTCGGTTTGCTGAGTGGGAGAGTGGGGTTCGATCCCAGCTCGGTGTGAATCACTACATCTGGCGTAGTCGGCAGGACATGGAGGAGGTTCTCATGTGAGGTACATAAAGGACATTGTGAGTCTTTGGGGGGCATGATGCGTGAAGTGTGAAGCGCGAGGGTGTAGATGTAATGCCCCAGACAAGACCCGGCCACAACAGCTCTGCTAATTGAGCTTATTTGGCACATATACAGCATATACCATACAGCTTAAACGTTCTGCATGCATGCATTGGCCAGGAATCAAACCAGGTCTCATGCCTGGAAAGCAAGAATGAATGACCATTAATGCTCACTGCATGGTATCAGGTGCAACTAAGTGATGGCACTTAATGAGAAATGGTTTAGTGCTAAACCACATTTTTCTACGGATGTTACTTCTGGCAAGCGCTACTGTGGAAAGACGCAAGGCATTATGGTCTATGTAAAACCACTGAAGTTGGCCTCTAATGGTGATGGTGTGTATACACCGGAGCCAAAGCGAAGTCAATGCAAATCGATGCAAATTTGCACCGGGTGGCTGACGCAAATGAAGCAAAGTTGAAACATTCCAAGTTGAAATTTACGTTGGGTTATGTGAATAAACTTGTGAATTTGAAGCGAGAATCTTTGGATTTGATTCCAAAGTGAAACAAAACATAATCACTGACTTTGAGTATTCTGGTGGACATCACTGGTGATTACATTCCCAGTATGTAATCGGTAATTGATCACACTTTTGAACATTGCTTCCACACATTTGATGACATGCCAAGAAAATAAAATAGGGAACACAGAGAACAAGATGCATGTGTGTGTGTGTGTGTGTGTGTGTGTGTGTGTGTGTGTGTGTGTGTGTGTGTGTGTGTGTGTGTGTGTGTGTGTGTGTGTGTGTGTGTGCGTGTGTGTGTGTGTGTGTGTGTGTGGTGTGTGTGTGTGTGTGTGTGTGTGTGTGTGTGTGTGTGTGTGCGTGCGCGTGCGCGTGCGAGTGCGTGTGTGTGTGGAGTGGTAGTAATGGTGTATGGGGGGGCAGCAGCTTTTCGGGGGTAAAGCTGAAAGATAAAGACTTCCTCTCTTTGATTGCGCTCATTTTTCTCTTAGTCTGTTTTCCCTTCTAAAAACCAAATGGTTCCTGTATTTAACCGGCAGTTAAATATGTTTGTAAGCGAGCCAAGGAGAAGGGGGTGGGGGGTGGAAATGGGGGGTGTATGGGGGGAGAGAAGGGGGTTGGGGGGGGTGGTTTGAATGGGGGCGAGCTGAGGGAAACAAAACCGACCCTTCTAAAAGCGTCTGCTGTTTGCCGGGAATGGCACAGGATGAATTAAAAACGATATTTAAAAGAAAATAAAAAGAACGAAAGAAAAAAGAAGGAATTCCCAGCAACTACAAACCCAAAAGAGACCTTCTATCGCAGCTGAGGTTCTGTCCCATCTTCTTTCATTTCTCTTCTGGATTAAAAAAATATATATTTTTTGTAGGAAATAAAAGCGCACGCGGGGCCGTCTCCTCAAGGGGATCGAATGGTAGGCTTGACCCCTGACCCCCGTGTGACGAATAGAGAGATGAGAGGGAAAGCTCTCCAGTGAAATGGAGTGGTGCGAGGGAGAAGACAACAGAAGAGAGGACAGGAGAGGAGGTTGAAGTCTTGCAACCATCTGGTCGTTTCAAGTTGAAGAAAGCAGAGAGATTTTAGAAGAGAGAGGAAAGATGAAACAGAACCTATCAGTGTTTTGGCTAGATCACACTCCCTCCCTCCCTCCCTCTACCCCTCCCTTTCTGCGTGTGTGCGCGTGTGTGCGCGTGTGTGCGTGTGTGTGTGTGTGTGTGTGTGTGTGTGTGTGTGTGTGTGTGTGTGTGTGTGTGTGTGTGTGTGTGTGTGTGTGTGTGTGTGTGTGTGTGTGTATTGTGTACGTGTGCACACTAGTCATATTAAAACACCTGGAGGAATTGGCACTGCCAAAAAGACCCATAAAACAAGATGGCTGCCTTGGCAGCATGACAGAGGGCCAACTGGGCCAAGATGGTGACAAAACTAACTCAAAGGTTTGTAGTGCCTTTTGGATGCCAAAATGGACACTGTGTGTCCCCACTCCCCACAAAAGAACCTTGAATATGCTGCTATAGGATTCCTATATATTCACAGAGTACTTCAGACTTGGTCGGTCACACAAAATAAACTCACAGTCATAATGTGAAGAGTAAAGCTCCTTACACACCGGAGGCGATTTTTCCATGCGAATAATACGTTTTTTTTCAAAACCTTATAAAGTCAATGCAAGCTTCCATGGAGCGAAAAAGCGAAGCGAAAAAGTGTCTTTTAATTATCCGAATTTTGCGTATATTCGCATAATTGCCGGTGTGTAATGACCTTTAGTGTAGTGTATTTTTTAAATTATTTAAAAAATAAATAATATCATTATATCTTACTGTTACTGTTTATCTACTAAACAGTTTATTTTTCTACAGCAACTGGAAATTAGACAAACGGTCAGCGCATCCATATTGGGTATAGAAGTGGTTCTCAAACAGTTTCCTGTTAAGGACCCTCAAATGCCAGGATTTTTTCAAAAATGGTCAGATCTACAAGCTCATAGGGTGGCACTCGGTGCCGCGCTATGAGTTTGTAGATCTGCCATTTTTTAATAGCCAAAGTATAAAATATGGTTAAAGTGGTTAAAATGATTGTGACGCCATATTAAAGACGGGGTGCCGTGATTTTCAATGATTTTCAGTGATTCCCCCCCCCCCCTAAAACATAATCATCAGGTATTATGGTTATACTAGGAGGAAGATTTTTTTCAAAAAAATGTACAGAAATTGTTAAAATTATGTTTTTATGTGGACACGCCCTTAAGTTCATTAAGTATACCTGGTTCTCACCTTAGCACCTACTCCACCACCTAAGCACCACCCACCTGTCCTAGTCCCTCCTCCTCCTCATGCCCACACCTGTTGTGTTATGATAATGAGGGGGAGGGTATATTTTTACTATGTCACTAAAGGGCTGTTTTTCTATTGGCACGTTTGACCCTCAAGGTTTCAGCCTCCAGGTAGAAAGTCAAAATAGTCAGAGAAGACATAAAACACCATAAAAACATCACACCAGGGGGCTTAATGAAGTTCTATCAACCTCATAGACACATGAAAAACAGAAAAAGTGCAAAACCATGGCACCACCTCTTTAACTAGTTTTGCTGGGGACCCCCTGGTACCCCCCCCCCCCAAGGACCCCTGGGGGTATATAGGATATGTGGTGTCCACCTAAAAGGAATTGAAATGCCATGACACCATTTGATCAGATCGACCTTGTAGGACATTAATACAACATCTGAAATCCTCCTCCTGTTTGCCTTGATGTTCTGCCAACAGCCTTTATCAAAAATGTTTCAAATTGCCTCAGATCTTCTACAAATTGACAACATGTCTCTTCGCTCAGGTTTCTTCCCACAGGTCCTGAAAACCGCAGTCGTCAAGCCACTCTTAAAAAAAGAATACATCTAGAAACTTACAATTATTATAAAACCTCCCGTTTTTTTGAGTAAACGTAATATAAAAACCTGAAAACCACTGTTCTGATGTCTTGCATTCAGGATTTTGTCCACACTACAGAGACTGCTCCTGGTTAAGCACTAGTGGATCTAATCTGAATCTGCATTTGACAAGATCGACCACAACATATAGCCTACACTAAAACTGACTAAATTAGTTACTAAATTGGTTTGAATTTTACTTAAAAAAAGGCCTACTTTGTGTCTAGGTAATTACACATCTGAGCGGGTAAAATGACATGCAGAATTCCCCAAGGCTCCATTCTGGGGCCTCTTCTGTTCAACATCTAAAGTAGCCTACATGCTCCCACTGGCTCAGATTATGGAAAACAACAAAGTATGTTATAATTATGCAGACGACACACATTTACATAAAGATATCACATGGGGACTAATATTATGGTCTAGGATTTACACGGCCAGGCCATCAGGCTGCTGAACAGTGCTAAGCCCTAATAGTGGCATGTCTTAAGGCAACAGTCATAATGGCACTATCACTTTAAGCATGCACTATATCTATATACAGTGTATAACTACTGTATAATATACTCCATTCCCAGATATTTAGTACATTTGATATCTGTTGGTATGTGTCTCTTATACTTGCACAACAGACTGAAGTATACTCTGCCATATTATTTTATTTTCTGAGTATATAGGCCTACATACACCTTGCGTACATATATTGTTGTTCTTCCTTTTGATTCTCCTTTTGTGAGTGCAATTCATGTAAATTTGTATGGAAAATAATTTCACCCACTCTTTTACACCTGTAAATTCAGTTATGCAATGCTTTGAGAGCTTGTAGATCTGCTATTTAAAAACAAAACAAAACAAAACAAACCTTTTTTTTTTTTTCAATCTGTAATATTTTTGAAATATTTTTAAAAACACAAATCTTGTATGGGGGTCTCTGGCATGAAATATAGTGGTCCAAATAAATATATTGGGGAAAAGTTTGAAAAAAAAAATATTTGTTGATGATATTCATTTTTATGCTATGTTGATTAATTGAATACATATATAGGACTAGCCATGGTTCACATGACGCTTATGACAGTCATGTTTCAGGGCTAATATAGGACCTCAATGGAAAGTCCACAGGACCTTTTTTGTGTTGAGTGTGTTTTTGTGTTATCAAATGTATGACTACCTGTACTGTGTGCATTTATGTCTAATAAACTAAGTATACATCAATGAAAAACCATGAGATCATGGAACTACAAACGCGCCCCTACATCAGCCTCCTCCTCTTCGCAGCTTCGTCTGATGAACTGCAACGCAGCCAGCGCAGCAGCGTCATCAGTGTGTCACATGACTCCATGGTCACATGACCTCCAGCACGGTGACAACAACTAAACATGGCTGCAGAGAATCTCCCCTCAGAATTTGACGTTGTCATATTGGGCACAGGTAAATATCAATAATAATAATAAACACTACAGCCACTTCACATTCATGTCTAGTGATGGAGCTCCAGCCTGACGCCTGTCTGTGTTTTGAACGGTTTTAAATGGCATTGTTGTGTAACAACTGCATTGTAAACGCTATAAACAGTAGCTTGACGTTAGCTCGTGAGTCGTGGCTAACGGTATTATACTAGTATAGGTTTTCAATGTACATATATATGTATATATGTGTGTGTGTGTGTGTGTGTGTGTGTGTGCGTGTGCGTGTGCGTGTGTGTGTGTGTCCAGCAATAATCCTGTAAAGATGAAACATGAATACATTGAGTCATGATGATACTGCAGCGTCGTTTAGAAACTACTTTCATGTTTTGATTATGACCCTACATGAATAAATACCACACACACACGCACACACACACACACACACACACACACACACTCACACTCACACACACACACACACACACACACACACACACACACACACACACACACACACTACTGACTGTTATGGTTGCATTTTACAATTCAATGTTTTACACTCGCATACAAACAATATACCAGTAGCATTATTGTATAGGAGTCCTACGGTACTGTTGTGTGACTGTTGTATTGAGGGACACATTTTGGTGAGAAGATTTAATGGTATGTTACTTGGGAAGAGAAAAGAACTGGACTGGATGAATATCCAGGGGGCTGTTGTTATTGTTGTGTATGATGGGGTTACTTAGCCCATAATGTGGAATGGAATAATGCTGTGATCATTGACGGAGTGCTCCTGTGACATACTGTATACCAGTGGTTCTCAACCTGTGGGTCAATGAGAGGGAAGATGACAGTTATGTGACAATTTAAGGACTGTTTAATACTTTTTTTTTAAAGTGGGAAAAAAAGAAAGAAAAGGACCATTACTGCATCAAAAGTAAATAATCAACAAACTATTATAAAAACTTGCCTCAAATCCTACATTCCAAGTGTTTATCAGGGTGGAAGTTCAAATATGATTATTTTGGGGGGATCCAGTTGAAATATATGATTATTTTGGGGGGTCACGGCCTGAAAAGGTTGAGAACTACTGCTGTATAGAAGTGAGTGTTTCAGTGACTATTGGGCCTATAGAGTATGTCGAATAATTTTTTTTGTTACAGGAAATTGAACACCTCAGACACAATTGACTATTGTTAATGGTCTGAAGCACTGTTCATGGCTAAGACTGTTGCGTGTGTATGTGTGTGCGTGCATGTGTGTGTGTGTGCGGGCACATGTGTGTTTGGGTAGGGTGGTGGCTGGAAGGGTGTATGTATTACTCCCGGCCTGGATTATTGGTCGCAGTACGCCCCTGCTGTCATGGAATAACAAAACACTCGCCCCAAAACACAGTCACCCCCGGGGCAAATCCGGCGGTATTCACCTGGTATTCCTAAACTTAACCTCAGTAAAACTATGCCAAACCCTGAACTTGTTTCTAACCTTTTCCTCAGTAAAACAAGATCTGCTAGTCCGCCAAAAAACTGGTGGCGAGCGTATTTTGGGGTGAATCTTCCGGTTACTCTGTCATGAACTCATCAGCTAGGATTGGATGGCTCAGGGTTGAGGCCAGAGTACAGCAACTTGCAATGGGCCGGGTCTTTAAGATACACCACAACATTGGGGTCCCCCTGTATTTGTCAAAATACTTCCAAAACGTTAATGAAGTCCACGATCACAACACCAGAGGCAGCTCCACGAATCATGTTCAACCCAGATTTGTCTCAACAAAGGGAATGAACTCGTTCTCATGCTATTCATCAAAAATGTGGAATGCCCTACCAAAAGGAGTAAAGGAGTGTAAAACCCTACTCACTTTCAAAACTGCCCTAAAGATACACCTTCAGGAGGCTGCAATTCGAAAATGTCCCCTGTCTAAGTCTTAACCTCCCCTTTTTTTTCTTCTTCTCTTGTACATATTTTTCACTCTTCATACCAGTAACCTGTAAGCTGATTGTATGACGTTCTGTATAGTAGTGTGTATCTGTCTGTCTCTTATATGTCATCATGATTTGTGTGCATGGGGATCTCATCTTAAATAAGCTCAGTGTTATTGAGTCTTCCAGTTTAGTAGACCTTGTATTGTGAATTTGTACTTCCATGTACTGATGTTCTCATGTCTTACTAAATAAAGTACATCAATCAATCAATCAATCATCTAGGGTACAAATGGAACCAAATCGACCCGTTTGGTTCCGTTAGTAGAACTTAGTAGTACGCTCTCTTTGTACACTCTTGATACATTAACACAGAGGATTTTACTGTGTACTTTTATTCACGGATCAGCAATAATGCTTGATCATTGCTGGCTGGGGAGGGAGGAACGTGAACAGGATCGGTGCTATTTGTTTTGTGAAATGTGACTTGCTTGCTTATCACACCTGCATGTCCTGTGTTCAGAACAGCTTTATGTTCATTCATTGTAGGGCTGGGCAGTTCATCGAGAACCGACATTTAGAACCTCTAACCGACTTAACCCATTCATTCCGGGAACGCATCTCTGTCATTTTAGATTTCTTTGGCTATTCAAAAATAGCAGATATACAAGCTCATACTATGAGCTTGTATATCTGCTATTTTTGAAAAATCTTGAAAATGTGTGCAAATCTTTGAATATATATATTTTTTATATCTGTCAAATATTTTGTTCTAGGGACCCCCAGAAGCAACGATTTGAGTCACAAATGTTCGCTTAAAAATATATATACATTAAAAGATTTGCACACATTTTCACAATTTAAAAAAAAATAGCAGATCTACAAGCAAAATTCTTGTCTGAAACCAAAAACGAGTGCAGAAGCATAATTGCCTTGATGTGTATAACATTAACGAGCATCAGCTGGACCCACACACACACACACCTCCCCTCTGAAGGGCTCTATGGAGTCTTGTCTCATTTCTCTCCAAAATCCCTTGAATTTGATGGAATCTGATTAAGGATTACTGTGATTATGGTAAACTCACATTTGATATCACACACACCATACCTGTAACACTAGCCCCCAAAAAATATATTTTTTAACGGCAATTAATTGATTATAGATGAATTGTTAACATCCCTAGCTCATACTGTATCGCTCATCTCCTCTTGGGATCCATGCAGTGCTCTTCTTGTCCTGAGGGAACAGACATTGTGTACATCATTTTTAGCCTAAATAATATACTCATCCACCCTGGAACCCGGGCTCAGTAGAACATATTGATACTTGCATCATGGATGGACCAACCACAGGCAACTGAAGCAAGGCTGTGAGTGTGACCAGTTTTTGGTCATGACCTACCATTTAAGAAACATGCTTAACCCATTTACACGGGAAGTTCGGGAACGCAACTGTGTAATTATTTATTTATTTCTTTGTCTATTTAAAATTTGCAGATATACAAGCTCATAACGCGGCACCGAGTGCCACGCTATGAGCTTCTAGATCTGCTATTTTTTTTAAATCATGAAAAGAAAAGAAGATCTTTAATATATATATATATTTTAAAGGGAACATTTGTAACTCAAATCTTTGCTTCTGGGGATTCTACAAATGTCTTCTAAATCCAGTTTTTTTTTAAAAAACTAAATGTTGCTATAATCAGTGGTTCTCAAACCTTTTCATGACAAGGACCCCCAACATTATATGTATTTAGTTCCAGGGACGCCCCAGAAGCAAAGATTTGAGTTAAAAATGTTCGCTTAAAAAATATGTATTCAAAGATTTGCACAAATCTTCTCAAAATAGCAGATCTACAAGCTCAAAGATTTGATTTTCTTTTCATTATTTTTCAAAAATAGCAGATCTAGAAGCGGTCTGCTATTTTTGAATAGCCCAAAGAAAAGACACAGATGCGTTCCCGGTCTTAATGGGTTAACAGAATGTTTCTGTACAGTAATTTCAAATCAACCAGGTGTTGGGACCGCATAAATTACAATATTAGCAAGACAGACTCTTGATGTGTGTGTGTGTGTGTGTGTGTGTGTGTGTGTGTGTGTGTGTGTGTGTGTGTGTGTGTGTGTGTGTGTGTGTGTGTGTGTGTGTGTGTGTGTGTGTGTGTGTATGTGTGTGTGTGTGTGTGTGTGTGTGTGTGTGTGTGACACTGTGTGTCACTAGACCAGCTGGCCCGTCCAGATTGCAGGTGACACAGCCAATGGGAGACATCTTGATGTGTGACCACAAGCACACACTTACCTTGTGGAGACGTTAGGCGGTATGAGTGTCAGCAGTCAGGGTTGTGTGTGTGTTGTGTCTGTATTACTATACTTGTGAGGAGGACCAAATGTTTTTAGATCTGCTAATTTTTGAATTCATTTTTTTTTAAAGCAAACATCAGTGGTGCTCAAGGGACCCCCCAGAAGCAAATATTTTAGTTAAAAATGTTTAAAAAATATATATGTATTCAAAGATTTGCACAAAATTAATGTTCAAGATTTTTCAAAAATAGTAGGCTGCGCTATGAGCTTGTAGATCTGCTATTTTTGAATAGCCAAAGTATAAAAATAATGGTTATACTGTAGCTAAAATCTGTAGAATTTGAGGAATAGGCGTTGTGAGTACCATTTTCCTGTTCCTCCTCACAAGAAAAATAGCTTGTAGATCTGCTATTTTCGGCTCTAGGCTCATGGTTAAAATGGTATTCGTAAAAAAAAATCACCATCCTATCCAAAAGGTTATTGTCCTCACAAGAATAGTAATACAAACCTGTGTGTGTGTGTGTGTCAGTCAGTCAGGGTCAGGTGTTGTACCTCCAAGCACTTTTCGAAGAATGACACAAAATTACACACACATACGCAGACCATCTGCCCAAGGAACCATGTTGGTTCTTGTTGGATGCGCCCTGTCTCACACACACACACACACACACACACACACACACACACACACACACACACACACACACACACACACACACACACAGACACACAGACACACAAGCACACACATTTACTCAGTCACTCAGTCACTCTCTCACGCACGCACGCACACACACACACACACACACACGGACGCACGGACGCACACGCATTCACACACATTTACTCAGTCACTCTCAGGCACGCACGCACGCGCACAGACACACACACACACACACACACACACACACACACACACACACACACATGCACACACAGGCACACGCACACACACACACACACACACACCTGACTCTTGGCATGAGGTCTCAGGTGCAACTGTTTTTTTTTTAAAGACCACAAGTGTTAATTAAATGTAAATTTTAAAAACTGAAATTCACTTTGGTATGTTTTCAGACCTTTGGACACCATTAGCATGTTGCTGAGATAAGTGCTAAAGGATTCCGGTTTATGTTTTTTTCTTTGTACATTTCCATAGACGTAATCCATCATTGTCAAAACGTGGATAAGAAATATCATAGCAGATGCATTTTTGTACCTTACCTTTTTTAACCCTTTAAGACCGGGAACGCATCTGTGTCGTTTTAAGATGTCTTTGGGCTATTCAAAAATAGCAGATCTACAAGCTCATAGCGCGGCACCGAGTGACGCGCTATGAGCTTGTAGATCTGCTATTTTTGAAAAATCGTGCAATTTTGTGCAAATCTTTGAATACATATATTTTTAAAGTGAACATTTGTAACTCAAATCTTTGCTCCTGGAACAACATATTTTACAAAATATATATATATACAGTATATTCAATTTGCACAAAATTTCACGATAAAAAAGAATTAGCAGATCTACAAGCTCATAGTGCGGCACTCGGCAACGCGCTATGAGCTTGTATATCTGCTATTCTTGAATAGCCAAAGCTAAGTGGTTAAAATGATTGTGACGCTATGTTTACTAATTTCGCTGGGAATCCCCTGGTATTCTTGAATAGCCAAAGAAATCTTAAAATGACGATGCGTTCCCGGTCTTAATGGGTTAAAGACAAAAAAACAGATCTGTAATATCAGCATGCCCTTTAACTAACATTATTGCCTGCACAGTAAAATGCTGGGTGTTAATTTAGCGCAGCGAGTGTAAATGTAAATGTATTTGTCTGCGTTCAAAAGATGCTAAGAATGCGTATTGATTTAAAATGGATTCACCAGTATAGAGGCATGTCATTGTTTATGTAAACGTTGGACGCCAGCCAACAGACGGATGGAGGAGGAGTAACTGAATAGGTGTGGTTAGAGGGAGAGGGAGAGGGAGGGAGGGAGGGAGGGAGAGATGATTGTAGGGCAATGTAGTGTGTGTGAGTAGTGTGGTGTGTGTTCATTCTCTCTCTCTCTTTCACTCACCCTCGCTTTCTCCATCTTGAAAAAGTCACATTAGACTGTTTATTTATAGGGACTGCTAGCCAGCAGCAAATAGAGAGAGAAAGACAGGCGACGGACAGCGAGAGAGAGAGAGAGAGAGAGATGGCAAAGTGTGACAGAATGTTCTATCAAAGCAGAGAGAGATTTATGAGTTCATAGGATCCATGGTGAGACGTTCTCCTTCTCCCCCCCCTCTCTCTGTCTCCTTCTGCGTGGTCATCATCAACAGTCTGGCCTCCCTCTCTCTGTGTGTCCAGCACACATCCATCCATTGTCTATACGGCGGTGACACGTCTCTATAGCATCTTTACACTGCTGCCGTTTCTGTTTGTACTGTAGAGCTGGCTGGGCACTAAGCAGTATATCAACATTATATCGATTTCGTCGTGATATGAGACGAGATATCCTCTGTTTTTTTTGGATATCGTATTGTCATGGTAATGTGTTTGTCTTTTAATCACTTATACGCCTTATTTTATACTTTCAAAATGTTTAAAAGGATCCCCTGCTAATATGTCAAATATGCATTAATACATTATAATTGTCCTCTATAACAAAAATGTAAAGTTAAAAACACCTTAAATATTTTATTTATTTTAGAAACAGTTAATCTTTCACTCCATAGATGGGTTTCTTGTTTGTAAACATGAGAGGATGATGCACGCGCAGTGGAGGTATGAGCCTGTAGAGGGCGCTATTACCCGCAGCATCTCTGGCCATTGTACATTCATAAAATGAATGGTCTTCACCGGGTTTAATGAAAGTAGATTAAATGATGCAGTTTGTCATATCTTCTTTACTCAATAAAAATGATTTGTCGGAAGTTGGATCTGTCTGTATATAATAGCAGCATTATGCCTATTATGCCTATAATAGCAGCATTATGCCTATCTAAATCCCGAAAATAACAAGAGAGTGAATGGCACTTCCGGGTCGTTCTACCTCCCGCATGCGCAGATGACGCACTCTGCTCTGTGATGACGTCGCGCGGAAACCCATCTATAGGGGCAATGCCCGTCGCAAGTTGATGATGTCATTTGTCCATGTGTGATCTAGCCCTATGGAATTTATGGAATGCATGTGCAAAAAAACATATTTAAAATATTGATTTGATGCTCATATTAACCTTAGGAAGTATTAAGTTGGTTTTTATTTTCACATGCATTCCATAAATTCCATAGGGCTAGACCACACATGGACAAATGACATCATCAACTTGCGACGGGCATTTCCCCTATTGTGTGAAAGATGAACTGTTTATAAAATAAATACAATATTTAAGGTGATTAAAATGTAGGATTTTAGTTATAGAGGGTAATTATAATGTATTAGGCATATTTGGCTTATTAGCCAGGGATCCTTTTAAACATTTCGAAAAATTTTGACTGAAAATCTACAAGCTCACGCCGTTGTGAGCTTTTAGTAGATCTGCTACTTTGGCTATTTTTTTTAAATGTTTATAAAAAATAAAATGTAATGTAATGTAAAAAATACAATATTATTATATATGTGATTCAGCACACAATATTGATATCAACTTAGGTATTTGGTCAAAAGTATCGTGACATTTGATTTTGTCCACCAGCCCCAGTTTGTACTGTATATGCTAGCCTAGTATTTGTGATTCTTCTTTTGTGGTATGTCGGTAGTATCATCTTTACCTGTCCACATATTAAAATACAAACTGAATGGTTCTAAAGATGATAAATATATAGGCTGCTCCTAAATGTGTTCTGCAGTCCGTGTTTTAGTTAGCTGTAGCTCATGTGCTTCTTGAGAAAAAAAATATGTTTTTCTTGTATACGGGTACAACTGTATGTGTGTGTGTGTGTGTGAAATACTTTATATCACTAGCTCAGCTTTCCAAGAAATAAATCACTTTTCCATTGTCTTCAGCTGATAGAATGTGTGTGTGTGTGTGCGCGTGCGTGCATGTGTGTTGCGATGATGTGTAATTTAGATGAGCATGTGCACTCTTGCAAGATGGATGTGTGTGTGTGTGTGTGTGTGTGTGTGTGTGTGTGTGTGTGTGTGTGTGTGTGTGTGTGTGTGTGTGTGTGTGTGTGTGTGTGTGTGTGTGTGTGTGTGTGTGTGTGTGTGTGTGTGTGTGTGTGTGTGTGTGTGTGTGTGTGTGATGGAACCTTGGGGAGCGAGGTCACTGAAAGAAGGATGGATGGATGGAGGGAGGACAGGATGGGACAGAAAACGGAGCCATAATGGAGTTGTTCTCTCTCTCTCTCACTCTCTCTCACTCTCTCTCTGCCTTTCAATCAGCCTCTCCTGTCCTTTGTCTCTCTGCCCTCTGCCTCTCACCAGATATCTCTCTATTCTCTCTCTCTCTCTCTCTCTCTCTCTCTCTCTCTCTCTCTCTCTCTCTCTCTCTCTCTCTCTCTCTCTCTCTCTCTCTCTCTCTCTCTCTCTCTCTCTCTCTCTCACACACACACATAGGGATGTGTTTCAGGCTGTTGTTTCATGTGTGTGTTTATGTGCATAAGTGTGGTTTGTGCCTCAAGGCTGTAGGGCAGGGCAACTACAGCTGTCACCATTTAACTTGACGATTAATTGCGATTAACGATTTAAAGGAGTAGTTCACCCAAAAGAGTACTTATATTATCTATCAATTACACACCCCATGAAGCATTGAATGCATGGAGATTTATTAGTTTTTGTCGCATTCCTGAGCCAATAATTTGATTACCGGTAGAAATATTCTAATGTATCCGGTAGGAGACTCAAAGGAGTCTCCATTGAGTCTCCTCCCGGAGTCTCTGCCGGTCATCAAATTATTGGCTCAGGAATGCGACAAAAATAAATAAAAAATCCATGAATTCAAGGCTTCATGGGGTGCGTATTTGATAGAAAATAAGTCATTTTTGGGGTGAACTACTCCTTTTTAATTGTGTTTTTGGAATTGAACATTGGAACGTATGAATATAAACTTAATTTCTGTTTGCTTTTTAGGGCTTCGTAGTAAAAAATTCCACAGGGCAGATATGACATAACTTAAATATACAAAGAAATTACCGACATATTTAATCATTTTCAGATTAGAAATAGCTGATCTACAAGCTTACAGTTACAAGCTTGTAGATCGGCTATTTCTGCTATTTTTGGAAAATGTTTAAAAATGTAACATTTTTCAACATGGTTACGATTATGCAAAATAATTGGGATAATCTCAAATAATTGCTATTAAGCGATTATGTAATAATTGTGACGGACCCAAGGGCAACTAATCAAAAACATGTCCAAATAGACATTTAGAACCTCTAACCGACTTAATCTTGCTCATCGAGTAATTGAGAAGCATTTATTTTCCCTTTTTGATCACGGTTTCATTTCTTATATCAACGAACTTTGTATAATCGACTACATCGATTAGTGTGATTAATCACTGAACGTTATACAATGGTGGCGTGCAGGAAAAGCTGATCTCTGAGCTCACAACGCGTCACATCATGATGCATTGTGAGCTTGTAGATCTACTATTTTCACTCATTGTTTATAATCGTTTAATTGATTGCGATTCAGGCAAAAGTTTGAAATGATGGTGATATCGATTTGATATCATATGGTCCAGCGGCCCTACAGGACGGGGCGCAAGGATCAATTCTTGCACCGATATCGTTTATTCCTAAACTACATTATTGACTATCATCATGGACTCTTACTCTGTTGTTATTAATTATAATGCTGTGATACATGCTGATATTATATCAATACTGTGACATGGAACAATTGATTTTGGATGTCGTAATGTGATATGGCATAAGTGTTATCTTTTCCTGGTTTTATCACATAATAGGCCATAATTTAGATCATTTTCAAAAAATTGAAAATAGCAGATTTATAAGCGCAAGGCGTCGTGAGCTTGCAGATCTGCTATTTTTTAAAGTTCTTGGTTAAATAATGATCATAATACAGTATTATGGTCACAATATCTATATTGAGTTATTAGCACAAAATATGATATTTAATGATATCCTTATCACTCTGCCTTAATTGATTATATCAATTATATATAAATGACAGGCTACAATGCTTTCTCTTGCCATGAAATCAGATGTCAGGTGGCTGGGTCACCTGACTAATACTAATCAAACATGGAGTGACTTGCTGTCCCCAGACATCTGTCAGTTAAGAGCAGGTTCAGGTTTCATTTTGTGGATGAACACATCAACTGACTATTGTGAATAATGTCAAACCTGTGTGTGTGTGTGTGTGTGTGTGTGTGTGTGTGTGTGTGTGTGTGTGTGTGTGTGTGTGTGTGACTGTGTGTGTGTGACTGTGTGTGTGTGTGTGTGTTTCAGGTCTAGCTGAGTCCATCGTGGCAGCAGCATGTTCCAGAGTTGGACAGCGAGTGCTCCATCTGGACAGGTCAGAATGACAATGTTATTAGTGGTTTATTAAACCGTTTAAAAACTAGAAGATGTACCTACAGCTCACAACAACATAATATTGACACTGATGTAATTCTGTATTGTGTGTTGTAGGAGGAGTTACTATGCAGGGAACTGGGCTAGCTTTACTTTCAACAGCCTCCTGACCTGGATCCAAGAGTACAACAACGTGAGTCTCCTCTCCTCTCCTCTCCTCTCCTCTCCTCTCCTCTCCTCTCCTCTCATTTTATCCATTTTATTTTACTTTATAAGTAGAGTGCAGATTGTTGGCACAATGTCTCTTTTAACCCATTTAGACCGGGATCTGTGTCATTTTAGATTTCTTTGGCTATACAAAAATAGCAGATAGCTTGTAGAACTGCTATTGTTGAAAAATCTTGAACATTTGTGCAAATCTTTGAATATATATATTTTAACGTGAGCATTTGTAAATCAAATCTTTGCTTCTGGGGGTCCCTGGAACAACAACATATTTTGAGATGGGGGGTCGGTGGCCAAATACATATCATTTTGGGTGGTCCTTGACATGAAAATGTTTGAGCACCACTGATATAGCAACAAGAGTTTTTCAGAAAAGATAAAACTGTATTTAGAAGACATTTGTAGAATCGGCCTCAGGTCTTAATAGGTTAAAGTTAGGCATTTTATGCTGCTCTTACTACATGGACATTGTGTGTGTGTGTGTGTGTGTGTGTGTGTGTGTGTGTGTGTGTGTGTGTGTGTGTGTGTGTGTGTGTGTGTGTGTGTGTGTGTGTGTGTGTGTGTGTGTGTGTGTGTGTGTGTGTGTGTGTGTGTGTGTGTGTGTGTGTGTGTGTGTGTGTGTGTGTGTGTGGTAGGCGGGTCACATAGAGGAGACGGTCCATGATTGGTCCAGCTTGCTAGAGGAAGGAGAGGAAACCATATGTCTGTCATCTACAGACTCTGCTATTAGCAACCTCCAGGTGTTCTCTTACGCCAGGTAACACACACACACACACACACACACCCCCTGGATAGGGTTGGCAGTTCAGCTGTCACTAGCAGTAGCGCACGTCAGCATCAAAACAGTGCAAATCCCACACGATTGTAGAAATAATAAATGTGTTTAATCTAATCTGAGGAACTGCCGACGGTTACTTTGAAAATCAGAACGAGCACGTAATACTGCTAGAGTTACAGTTATATACAATATTTTAACGATTTATATATTTGACTTATTTGATACTAAAATGTTCAAGTTTCAAGATTCACTTTTATTTGTCACCCATAGGATACATTTGTCTTGGATTCAAGGGCTAAAAGCTACAGTACAAAAAAAACACAACATTTAATTGGATACATTTCCCTTAGATTGATTATTCGATTAATCTTTGTGTCCCTACTTGTCTCCACAGTGAGGAAGAGGAGGGAGAAGAAGAGGAAGCCACTAAGACTCCTGGTGCTTCGAACACCACAGAAGAAGAATCGGGGGGAGGAGGAGGAGGCGACGATGGCTGCACCACAGAGACCACAGGTTTGAATCCCAGACGTGATCTGAGGGGGTCAGCAATACTGTATATCGTCGCTGTCGGGTAGAAACCTTGTATGTCCAAAACTGTAACTTTTTTGAAAATGGGGAAAAAAGTGCCTGTGTTCCAACAGATCAGAGGTGGGCAACTTTGATGATGGAGAGGGCCACTATATTTCCACACTCACTCCAGAGGGCCACATTCAGTGGTGGAAAAAGTACTAAAATTCTCTACTTAAGTAAAAGTACCAATACTGCAGTATAAAAATACTCTGTTACAAGTAAAAGTCCAGAATTCAAAATTTTTACTTGAGTAAAAGTACAAAAGTATTGGCATCAAAATGTACTTAAAGTACCAAAAGTAAAAGTACTAAATATTTGAAAATAGCAGATCTACAAGCTCACAACGCGTCGCGATGCGACGCCTTGTGAGCTTGTAGATCGGCTATTTTCAAATAGCCTATGTATAAAATAGGGTTAAAGTGGTTAATGTATGTTTCATTATATCATAATTTACATCTGAAAAGTAACTAGTAACTAAAGTTTTCAAATAATTGTAGTGGAGTAAAAGTACAATATTTGCCTCTGAGATGTAGTGGAGTAGAAGTAAAAGTATTGGAAATTGGAAATACTCAAGTAAAGTACAAATACCTCAAAATTGTACTTAAGTACAGTACTTAAGTAAATGTACTTAGTTACTTTCCACCACTGGCCACATTGCATAATTTTGTTTGGCAGACACCTCGTATCTCCATATTTTTTCGTAAATGAATGCTGTACTTCGCCATTCTATGTCACACCAAAGTAGCAAAGATAGCCGATCTACAAGCTCAAAACGCGTCGTGCTGCGACACGTTTTGAGCTTGTAGATCTGCTATTTTTTAATTGGAATCCTGAAAAGTAACATTTTTATTTGATTTCAAATGCATTTAGTTATTTTAACTTTATGAACTTAAATACAAACACATTGGACAGAAAAAAGACTGAGCTACTAAGCTACTGACTAAAGTAATTAAAGTGGGTCATGTTTGCATGTTTGAAATTGTAACAGCTGAAATCAATAATATATCAGTATTCCGATATTAACCTGCGGGCCACATTAAGTGAATGTGGGGGCCGCATGTGGCCCCCTGGGCCACCAGTTGCCCATGTATGCAATAGATCCAATGTAGTTATTATTTAGTCACAAACTCATTTTAATATTTTTTATTGGTTAAATATTTATAAAACCCACAGACACACTTAAACCACTTTCACTTTCAAAACATTTAAAAATATCAAATATCATGAACTGGAGTCTATGAACTCACAGATTCAGGATCCCCTGGTCTTCCTTCATAAAACTCCCCAAATAACTGAGATTCCTCACATTCTGATGAGAATTCTAAAAGTCTTGTTTTATTTTTTGATCTCCTATAACAGACGCAGTAACTGGGAACGCCCAAGAACCATCAGAAACACCAGAGAAACAAACCACAGAAACACCAGAAGAACAAACCACAGAAACACCAGAACAGGTGAAACACAGGATGGATGAGTTTAGTGACCCATGTATTAATGTATAATTATGGTAGTGATGTAAATTCAGAAGGATTAATAAATGCAACAACATTTTAGATAAACATTCAGGATATTTGAATGATGTTAAGATGGAAGACTTAACACTGACCAATCACGTAGGTTGTGGAGACGGAGAAGGAAGGGCCTAAGGGCATCCAGTCCCTCCCCTCTGCTTCCGAGACCCAATCAGAGCCAGTCAGGAAGAAGATCACCTATGCTCGGCTACTGAAGGAAGGACGACGATTCAATATCGACCTGGTGTCAAAGGTTTCTATTCTATTATTTCTAAAAGTTGTGCTGTGTTGTGTTCTGCTGTATTAGATTTCTCCTGTGGTTCTTTAACCTGTTAAGACCGGGAACGCATCTGTGTGTCATTTTTAGATTTAGTTGGCTATAAATAGCAGATAGCACAGAGTGCCGTGCTATGAGCTTGTAGATCTGCTGTTCTTTTTTAAATCGTGAACATTTGTGCAAATCTGTATGTATATATATTTTTAAGCGAAAATTTTTAACCCAATCTTTGCTTTGCTTAAAGATTTGCACATTTTTGTAAGATTAAAACAAAATAGCAGACCTATAAGCTCATAGCTCGGCACTCAGTGCTTGTATATCTGCTATTTTTGAATATCCAAAGTATAAAAGGTTAAAGTGGTTAAAATTATTGTGACGCTATATTAACACATTTTGCTGGGGACCCCCTGGAACCCTCCCATGGACCCCTGGGGGTCCCGGACCCCACTTTGAGATCCAATGCATGGTGTGATGAGTCTGTAAAGTTAATCACATAGATGGTGGGTTTCACCTCTGCTTTTCCTTCTTCTGTCCTTTTTTCCCCGCCAGTTGATGTATTCTCGTGGCCCATTGGTTGACCTGCTCATTAAATCAAACGTCAGCCGCTACGCGGAGTTCAAGAACCTCACCAGGATTCTGACCTATCGGGACGGCCGAGTGGAACAGGTAGGACCGCCCCCTGGAACATGTGAAGGTTCTACTCACGGGGAACGTTTGGAAAATGTCTTTCATATTCTTTGGGTCTTGAAACCTTGTATGTCCAAAACGGTTACTTTTCAGGAAAATGGAAAAAACGCACCTGTGTTTCAATGAATCCAATGTAGTTATTATTTAGTCACAACCTCTTGTTAACACATTAACCGCCAAGAACGTAGTCCTACGGTCCGTTAAATCCAACTGTTAAGCGCCGAGACCGTAGCCCTACGGTCCACGGTCTTTTCGCGCTATTCACTTCCGGGTTCACTTTCGGAATTTTTTTGATCCACTTCCGTTTCCGGTTTGATGACCGGAAATAGAATTATTTGGGATCCGGTTTTGACGATCACGCCCGCTCCCATTCTACAGACGAAACTGAAACTCAATTCTCTTCCTGTAGTTTTTTCTCCTCGCATTTCACTGTTTAACGTAATCCGCTCTAACTACAACATGGATGCCCCGTTTGACACGCGATCTTCACTGGGAGATACAGGAGAGCTCAATCTTAAGGATTTTAACAAGATCTATGGCGACATGAAAAAAACAAAAAAACAACAAAAACACCTTGGCACTGGTGAGTACATTATGAGATTAACCTCTGGCGGTCGATGTGTTAACACATTGACTGCCAGAATTATTTCATTTTTTTTTCCAGATTTTTTGCAGTTTATTGCCAGGGGTTTTTACATTGAACAAAAAAAAGTACTCAGGAGCCGAGATACAGATTTTTTTAAGTTTTAAGTTAACAAGGAAGTGGATAGGAGTCTAAATCTTTGAAAAATCATATCTCCTTGGTCTTTGGGTCAAATTTTAATTTTCTTTTTACAAAAAATTATTATTATTTTTTTTTTACTAAAAACGAGTTAACTCGATCTTGGCAATCAAGTGATGGATTCTAAAAACGAGTTAACTCGATCTAGGCAATCAATGTGTTAATACTTTTCTTTGGTTCAGTATTTATAACCACAGACACACTAAATTTATTTTTCAAAAATTGCATTTTCCATTTGACTCTGGGCTGAGCTGTACCCATGCTCACGGGAAACCGGGGTTTTGGTCTGCCCTCAGCCCTCCACTTCCGGTTTAGCGCTTATGTTTTCATTCCCACTAACACCATTTCTCCAATAGAACATGGATCGTTTTGGTTATAAGCCCACTTGTTTCTATGATGAAAGAATAAGTTAAAATGTTACTAACTTTCAGTGGTTTTGTCGGCTCCGAGGACGCTATTGTTAAATGAGTTTCGGCTTGTTTCCAGTGGGAAGCGAGCCGCACACATGTAAATCCCGCCTGCTACATTTGATTGGGTAAAGCGCGGCCTGCTTCCTGATCTGAAGGCACGACCACTTGTAGCCAATGTGCATAGGTTGTCAACACGGCTCCCGACAGATCCAAGCGCAGCTACAGTATGGATCTGTTCTTGAGAGATTAGGTACTAACTAATGAATTCATCTGCAGTTGCCATCGTTTTATTAACCTTATTTTGACGATCCACGGAGACCCACGGAAGCCACGATGTGAACACGGATGTAAACAAAGGCTGTCTGGGTCTCGTCTATCCAACGGAACAAAAACATTTTTACCGCGATTGTCCGTTCTGTTGTTATCGGCAGTTGAATATGGCTCGTTTTCATCAAAAAAAGATGAAATCCGAGCTAGATGTGTTTTTCTACATCTCATAACATAGGAGTGGACGGAAGTGAATCTTTTTGGGATGACGTCATGTCCGTCCATTCCTTCTCTCGCAGTCAAGGGATCATTCATAGGTTGTGGAGGAGCGCCCTCTAGCGTAATTTAAAAAAAAATGAAGTCAAGTGTTTTTTAAATGAAATGACGGAGATCTCCGTCAATGGCAGGGAATGTGTTAACAGACCTTTTATTGAACAGTACTTCACTACTTTTCTTTGCAAGCTGTTAACAAAGTATTCAATCAATCAGATGCCTCTTTGTGTGACACTGTAGTATGACAAAGTAGGACATTCATTTACAACAAAAGGCCAACATCAACGATATGATTGTCTTGAATGATATGATTCACTGGTGGGGAATTCGTTTTAGAAATTGATTGGCTGTCAGTGTTCATTAAATCGCTCTGAAAGTCATCCCAACGATATTGTTTGTTATGTCGTCGTTATAGTCGTGGTGTTGACTCTCTGACTTACACTTCTTTTAGAAAGATGTGTTTAAATGACATGTTTATAGTTGTTGTTTTTGCCGTGGACAGCCCTTAAGTATTAAGGTTTGGAACCTTTCTGTAACTTTGATTACAGGATAAAACAATTTAAATTTGCATAAAAATCATATTCATCCCTTGGTCAGAATTTAGTATATTTGTTTGTGTGTCGGCTTGTGTTTCTATCAAACAATCTGTGTCTGTCTTTGTGTGTGCGCCTTTCTGTCTAATCATCAGCCTGTGTGTGTGTGTGTCTAGAGGGCTTTGTTCATCTCTCACACACACACACACACACACACACACACACACACACACACACACACACACACACACACACACACACACACACACACACACACACACACACACACACACACACACACACACACACACACACACACACACACACACACACACACACACACACACACAATGGATGGCCGATGGCTGACCTCCCTCCCTCAGCCCTCTGCCTCCTCTTCTCTCTCTCTCTCTCTCTCTCTCTACATTCACACCTCCATCTCTCCATCCACACGTCCCTTCAACCACCAGCTGATACATTCTGTCTGTCTGTCTGTCTGTCTGTCTGTCTGTCTGTCTGTCTGTCTGTCTGTCTGTGTTCCGTGCAGCAGAGCTGAGTGATCAGTCTGTCTGTCAGTCCATCTGTAGGATAAGATACAGATAAGATAAGACCTTTATTGATCCCGTGGGGGAAAGTCAGCCACCAAAGTCAGCACAGCAGTTAAGATACAGTTCAGTGGTGGAAAAAGTCAAACAAAATATTGACTTCAGTAAAAGTATCAACACTGTAATGCAGACATACTCTGTTACAAGTAAAAGTCCGGAATAAAAAATGTACTCGAGTAAAAGTACAAAAGTATAGGTATCAAAATATACTTAAAGTACAAAAGTAAAAGTACTCATTATGCAGTATGTCCCGGCCATTTCACACGTTTTCAAATGTATAAAATCTTTTGAAAATAGCCGATCTACAAGCTCACAATGCGTCGATCGGCTATTTTCAAATGGCCGAAATGTATATAGGGCTGAAGTGGTTAATGTATGTTTTGTAATAATAATCGAAATCTACAAAGTAACTAGTAACTAAAGTTTTCAATAATTGTAGTGGAGTAAAAGTACAATATTTGCCTCTGAGATGTAGAAAATGGAAATACTCCAGTAAAGTAAAAAGTACCTCAAAATTGTACTTAAGTACAGTACTTGAGTAAATGTACTTAGTTACTTTACACCACTGATACAGTTACAGGGCAAGAAAAGTACTGTAGATACAGCAGGGTATAATACGTCACACTCAAAGAAACACCATAAATAATGAACAAAATACACTTTAACGTAAATAAAAGTAAATACAAATAAAATAAAAACTAAGCTATGACTAAAGCTAAAACTAAATACATTGACAGTTTTGTCAACAAATAGACTAAAATGTTAGGGAGGGACTAGTGGAGAGGAGATCCAGTAGAAATAAGACACGTCATTTCATGCATGGTTGCGTGCGGGTGTTGCACTCCGGAAATAGCCCCTCTACAAGCTCACAACGCGTCGCAGCGCGACGCGTTGTGAGCTTGTAGATCGGCTATTTTCGGCATGCAGCTAAGTAGTGCAAATCGGCCATTACGACGCCATCACGGCCTGCGAAAATAAATGTTAGTGGACCAAATCAACTGTAGATTTAGTAGACCAAACCTAGACTAAAACTAAAACATTTGCGATGACTAAAACAAAACTAAAAAGTTCCATGCAGTAGAACTGATGTGTGTGTGTGTGTGTGTCTAGGTTCCGTGCAGCAGAGCTGATGTGTTTGGCAGTAAGCAGCTGAGTGTGGTAGAGAAGAGGATGCTGATGAAGTTCCTCACCTTCTGTCTGGACTACCAGGACCAGCCACAGGAATACCAAGGTACTCCATCAAACTGTTGCCTCTTGTTCTCAGCCTTGCTATAGCGGGCGGGTCTCTAAAGAAGGGTGTTCTCTAAGTGGGGGTCATATTCATTTGGGGGTCCTTGACATGAAAACGTTTTAGAACCACTAATGTATGTTGCTATAATACCAGTGGTTCTCAAACTTTTTTCATGTCAATATTTTGTTCCAGGGACCCCCAAAAGCAAAGATTTTAGTTACAATTTTATATAAAAATTCAAACATTTGCACACATTTTCACGATCCCCCCCCCAAAAAAATAGCAGATCTACAAGCTGGAGGGGTTCCAGGGGGTGCCCAGCGAAATTTGATAATATAGCGTCGCAATCATTTTAACCACTTTATCCATTTATATGTTGATTTTTCAAAAATAGCAGATCTACAAGCTCATAACGCGTTACTTTGTGCCGCACTGCAAGCTTTTCTGCGAGCTATTTTTGAAAATCTCAGAATTATTATTATTATAAGAACATACATCTTCTCTTCTGGGGGCTCCCTAGCACAAAACGTTTTCAGATGGGGGTCCGCAGCCCAATACATAATCAATTTGGGGGTCCTTGACATGAAACGGTTTGAGAACCACTATGCTACATAAATGCAACCGTTTACCATTTGCCGATGCCTTGCTCAATAGCGTTCGCCGAGCGTCCGTTCGCGGAGTACCTCCGCACCCAGAAGCTGACGGACAACCTGCAGCACTTCCTGCTTCATTCCATCGCCATGGTGACGGAAGACACGCCCACGGAGGAGGGCTTGGCGTCCACGCGTCACTTCCTGCGGTGCCTGGGACGCTATGGCAACACGCCCTTCCTTTTCCCACTGTACGGTCTGGGAGAGATCCCCCAGTGTTTCTGTAGGTGAGATATCAATCAATTGTGATATGTTAATCAGCGATTATTCTATCGATTACTTTTTTGATTAATCAACTGATCGAGAGGCGTGTTTTCTTTGATCTTTGATCAACTTGGGTCACTCATCTTCATTCACCCCAAGAAATAATTTAATGTCTAAATTAATAATGTTGCTTCTGCCAGTCCGGAATTGGTAGAAACTGCAATTGTCTTTGTTGTCCGTAGTCGGACTGTTTACTTCTGCTCAATGTTTAAGATAATTGAAAACAACAGTGGATATTTTGAACGTGTGAGCTCCATTACTTATAATGTTGGTGAGGATTACCCTGTGTTGTGCAGGCTTCTTTTGTTTTTATCATATAAGGCAAGCGTACACTTCTAATTGTGTCAACCATTGCTTTTAAGTAATTCAATATTTGAACAGATATCTGTTGGAGATAGACCCTGCACTCAAAATGAATATGGGAGGCATCTTTGTGTAGTTTGTTTGGCTAAAGCCACTGTATCCATTAGGTCTGCTTAGGCTCCATTCATTTATAATAATGATGATAAACTCTATATATGAAGCGCTTTAGTGCTTCTAAAGTGCTTTACAATGCCAAGATAAAAAACATCAGGGATAAACAACAACAGTCAATAAAAATTCACAGGGAAAATTTAACCAAAATAACACAAAATATAAACATACATACTGAAAGTTACACAATTGAGTGAACCATTTAGCATTATTCAGCAGCCTGCCACAGAGCAAGTGTTTCATGGGTCCTTCTCATATTGAATGGACAATGCCCTTCGCCTGCCAACCAATAAGAAAATGCATAATGTTTTGTTGTTCTCTTGTATTATTATTATTTTTTGGTCAATTTGTGTCAGACACATGGTTCGTTAAGTTTACAACGGGGAATAAGCAGCGTAGGACCCCATCACCAAAGCCCCTTCATTATCTGTTTAATATGCTGAGAGGATCAAAGCATCCTTCCCACATTCTGGATTCATTCCAGAGTTGTTAGCCACGCTAATCTTTCTACGCTAACCCACTGACTGATTAAGCCATCAAGACCGGGAACGCATCTGTGTCATTTTTTGATTTCTTTGGCTATTCAAAAATAGCAGATCTACAAGGTCCTAGCACCAAGTGCCACGCTACTACGAGCTTGTAGATCTGCTATTTTAGAAAAATCGTGAAAATGTGTGCAAATCTTTGCATACATATATTTTTAAAGCGAACATTTGTAACTCAAATCTTTGCTTATGGTGGGGCCCCTGGAACGAAATATTTTGAGATTGGGGTCCGCGGCCAAATGCATATCATTTTGGGGGTCGTTGACATGAAAAGGTTTGAGAACCACTGATGTAGCAAACTTTTTTTTTTCAACAAAACTGTATTTAGAAGACATTTTGTGGAATCGGCCTCAGGTCTTAATGGGTTAACAACAGACCGACGGACAGACTGACTGATCATGAGAATTCATTGATTCTCCAGGACGGTTATGAGTTGGTGGTTGTTTTTGTTGGTTCTAAATGTGGGTTAATTGCCCAGCTCCACATACAGCCACGCCAACGACAAATACTACATATTGGAAAAAACATGATTTTCATTGGACTGGCTCTTGAATCAATCAATCGGTGGACTATCAGCGTGTCTACTATATGTAGGACACACTGTGTATCTCTTGCTCAATCTGTCACTTTTTATAGCCGCCATTTGATGCCTTTAAGATCTTTTGATCTTTTTTATTTCATGTCTCTTTCAAAGAAACTAACTGGCAAATTATCTGCCATGCGCGCTCGCACTCGCGCGTGCGTGTGTGTGTGTGTGTGTGTGTGACTAAGTACAGGCATTTCACAGCCTGTCCCTCAAGACCTAAAGTGCTAAAAGGTGACCATTGACTCGGAAGACACACACACACACACACACACACACACACACACACACACACACACACACACACACACACACACACACACACACACACACACACACACACACACACACACACACACAGTGTCACTGCATACTGTACATAGATAGACTGTCCCCGGCCCCGATATGCGTCTCTATATCTGTAGCAGCACACTAAAAGTTTGATTAGAGGGGGGGGGGGGGGGTGGTTGGTAGAGAGAGGGAGGGGTGTGCAACGCGAAGGAGGAGACGTTAAGAGTGAGAGAGAATAGAGAGGTGAAGCCGGTGTGTGTATCCCATCGTTCATTTAAAAGGATGATCTCTCCCATGCTGACATCAATTTCCTACACAACCATGATTAACAACCTTTGTTCCTCCCCCTGCTCCCCTCCTCCTCTCTTCATCCCCTGCTCCTCCTCCTCCCCACTTTGCTCCTGCTTAAGGCTGGGTGATATGACTTCAAATCAATATCACCAGCATTTGAAACTTTTTGCCTCGATAACGATTATTCTAAAAGTGAGCGCTAAGTGAGAGCAGCAGTTGTACAAGCTTGCAGCCAGCGCATCGCCCATGTTGTGAGCTTGTAGATCGACAATTTTTGCTATTTTTGCATGCCGCCATTGTTAGAACGAAGTATAATACAGGGTTATGTGGTTAATCAGATGTTTTAGTTTATTATAAAAGAAATCTCTATAAATTGATATATAAGAAAAGATGAATTGTTATTGAAAAAAAATTGTTATTGGTTCTTATTATCGGTTTGATATATTTTCGGTCAATTGCCCTACTCCAGCCCTACTCCTGCTCTCCTCTCCTCTCCATCCTCCATTCCCCCCGCCCTCTCCTCCTCTTCTCCTCCTATTCAACGTATCCTCCCTCTCTCCTATACGGTTCCGCTCCTCTTCCTCCTCCTCTTCCTCCCTCTCTCCTATGCGGTTCCGCTCCTTTTCCTCCTCCTCTTCCACCTCCTCTTCCTCCTCCTCTTCCTCCCTCTCTCCTATACGGTTCCGCTCCTCTTCCTCCTCCTCTTCCTCCCTCTCTCCCCTCTTCTTCCTCTTGTTTCCACCGCTCTCCTCTCCTCCCTCTCTCTCGGGTTGAGAGAGGGATTTGTTGAGTCAAGAATTTGTCTCCTCTCCTCAAAAGTTTAAAGATCAAGGTATTAGACTTTCAGATTAGGTGTTAGATTTTTAGATTATAATATTCATTAATTTACCTCCAGACACTGCGACTTTTTGAAGAGGTTGATGAAAGTGGGCAGCTGTTTTCAGTTTCAGCGTCCGGTTTACACAGTGTCTCTCGCTATAACACGCATGTAGTTGACTAAAGCAGTGGTTCTCAACCAGTGGTCCAGGGACCACCAGTGGTCCTTGGGGGCAGTATACCAGGGGGTCCCCAGCAAAAATAGTTAACATAGCGTCACAATCATTTTAACCACTTTGCTTTGGCTATTCAAAAATAGCAGATCTACAAGCTCGTAGCTCGAGCCTGTAGGTCTGCTATTTTTGAAAAATCTTGAAAATGTTTGCATCTTTGAATATATATTTTTTAAAGCAAACATTTTAACTCAAATCTCTGCTTCTGGGGGTCCCTGGCACAAAACATTTTCAAATGGGGGTCCGCGGCCAAATGTATATAAATTTAGGGGTCCTTGGCTTGAAAAGGGTTGAAAACCACTGGACTAAAGCCTTGAATGACACCTAGCTGCACGTGGGTGTCGCGCAAACCGAACAAGCTAGCAACACAACTCACTGCGCACCGACGCAGGCTTTAGCTTTCACGGCCAAGTAGCATGACATTACAGCCCACACAGAGATTACTGTTCTTAACCCATTCCATCCGGGATACACATCTGGGTAATTTTAAGATTTCTTTGGCTATTCAAAAATAGCAGATATACAAGCTTGTAGATCTGCTATTTTTAGAAAAAGCGAAATTTGTGACTCAAATCTTTGCTTCTGGGGGGGTCCCTGGAACAAAACATTTTGAGATGGGGGGTCCATGGCCAAATCCATATCTAAAAATGTTTTCTAAATCCTAACAGTATGTTGCTATATCAGTGGTGCTCCAACTTTTCCATGTCAAGGACCCCCAAAATTATATGCACGGACCCCCAACTCAAAATGTGTTGTTCCAGGGACCCCCCAGAAGCACAGATCGGGGTTTAAAATGTTTGCTTTAAAAATATATATATATATTCAAATATTTGCACAAATTGTCAATATTTTTCAAAAAATAGCAGATCTACCAGCTCATACTCGGTGCCGCACTATGAGCTTGTATATCTGCTATTTTTTTTAATAGCCAAAGGAATCTTAAAATGACACAGATGCATTCCCGGTCTTAATGGATTAACTAATGTCAATTTTCCAGTAGCACAGGATAGCACACTTGAGCTGGTGTCCGTGCTGATCTGTGTTTGCATTACGTACTCGCAGCGGGAGCTTCCTGAGCTGACCTATGCACGCCGGTACCTTCCCTCAGCCGAGCCGTATTGATGCCACGGTCACCTGGAAGGATTAACCCATTGATACCTGGAACGCATCTGTGTAACTTTAGATGTCTTTGGCTATTCAAAAATAGCAGATATACAAGCTCATAGCGCGGCACCGAGTGCCGCGCTACGAGCTTGTAGATCTGCTATTTTTGAAAAATCTTGATTTTTTTTTTTTTTTTTTTTTTCAAAAAACTGTTAGGATTTAGATTTTTTTAAAGAATCGCCTCAGGTCTTAATGGGTTAAACGTGTCGTCACTAAAGTGACAAGAAAGACAAACTTTTTTATTTGATTTTATTGTTTGCAAGTAGTAAAACTATGCATGTTTTATGCCTGAACCCAAACACTGTTGTTCTTTGTACCTCCTTTTCTCCCCAATTTAATCATGATGCAATTGATTCCTCCCCACACACACATTTCTGTGTTGTCACTGATGTTGTATCCTACTGACTTCACCTGCCAGTGAGGAGCCCCCACCGTGAGGACGTAGAGCCTTCGTCCTACTCCTCCCGCCCAATACTCCCTGCTGACAGGTGCCCCCCCCCCCCCCCCCAGCACGTAGAATTACGTGCAGTGACAAATATCGCCCCCCCCCGGCTTCCCTCCCCCCCAAACAATTGTATTTGTATATAGACGCTCGACAAAGCCGGATGCACCACGGACGGTGGATTCGAACCCAAAACCTCTGTTGTGGTTGGCAGGCTGTATCAAACTTTGAGCATCTTAACCCTTTAAGACCTGAGAAGATTCTAGAAATGTCTTCTAAATCCTAAAAAAATATTGGAAAAATAACCAAAAAATTTTTTTCTCGATTTTTCAAAAATAGCAGATCTACAAGTTCATAGCGCGGCACTCGGTGCCGCGCTATGAGCTTGTATATCTGCTATTTTTGAATAGCCTAAAGAAATCTAAAGTGACACAGATGCGTTCCAGGTATCAATGGGTTAACAAATGCGAACAAAGCGGATTCTGCCAATATTTTCTTTTTAACTGTTTTTATCTTGTGTTTATATCCAGTGGCAGAATCCACCTATAGTGTGAATTTGTGTACACTCTAAATGGACATAATGGACTGTCATGTTACCCATAATGTTTTGAAGCTTTGAGTTGGCAAATTGACTAAGCTTCAAGCAAAAAACAACAACAGAGCGACGAGATAATTTTTTTTTATGCACCTTCAGACAGCTGAGTATGTCTTCCAAGTTATCTGACTAGATGAGACGTATAATGCCATAACCTCTGCAAAAAAAACAAGATACAAGATCCTTTATATTTAAATGATTTCACTGAACAACATATTTGCTCCTATCCTCTTTAGTCTTGGCCTGTAGAAATACAAACAGGGTTAGTGTGATGCTTCTAGCTCATATAGGTCATGAATATTAATGAGGAGGGTGTCGCCCCTGGCACACCTCGTTTGCATATTAGATGAAGCTTGCTGGAGATTGTCACTCACATGCAAGACACACGCACGTACGCACATGCACTTGAGCGCACACACACACACACACACACACACACACACACACACACACACACACACACACACACACACATGTCTTACCATGTAATTCTGGGTATAAAATAATTTGTCATTTGATTTTAAATATAACAAATGTGTCAACAGTGTGTTCAATTTATACACTAATATTTAATATTTTTGACTACCTTTTTAAATCAATATCAGAAAGATTTTTTATGTATCTCATCACTACATCTACAGTTACTTTGTTCATGGAAAATATTAAATAATGAATGGATAGAAAAGACTGACGGGTACTGATAGGAGGTAATTGAAACTTTTACTTTAAACTTTCAAAGTTTTTCTTTTAAAATAATTATAGTGTAATCTGACTAAAATAAAATCATACACTATGAAACCATGAGTGTTAACACATTCGGTGCCAGAGTTTTATTAACCCATTGAGACCTGAAGCCGATTCTACATGTCTCCTAAATCCCAACAGTTTTCTGAAAAACGTATGTTTCTATATCAGTGGTGCTCAATCTTTTTCATGTCAAGGACCCCCAAATTTATATGTATTTGGCCGCGGACCCCCATCAAAATATTTTGTTCCAGGGACCCCCAGAAGCAAAGATTTGAAAATGTTCGCTTTAAAAATATATATATTCAAAGATTTGCACATATTTTCACGATTTTTCAAAAATAGCAGATCTACAAGCTCGTAGCGCGGCACTCGGTGCCGCGCTATGAGCTTGTATATCTGCTATTTTTGAAAATTCGTGAAAATGTGTGCAAATAATGCTTTTTAGCTCAAATCTAAAAATGACACAGTTCCAGGTCTTAATGGGTTAAAAAAGTGACGTTGAGTGCCAGAGATCTCACCGCTTGTAACGCTGCGCTGTTTACAGCTGCAGACTCCACGACGAGCACCCGATTGTAAACAATATATGCGTGCACGATGGTGGATGGTCCTGTTTAACGCCTGGAACAATAACAATAATAATAATAATAATAATAATAATCTCGGATCGAAAATGAGCCGTTTTCCCCACTGTAAAAATATGGAGTTAGGGAGATAGAATGGGAGCGGACGGGAGCCAGTTTTTTTGGCACGGTGATCCATCTGTCCCTTCCTTCTCAGAGTCACCGTGGGTGATTCCAGAGCTGCGCTAGCCCCCCCCTTGTGGAAAAAAACAAAAAACCAAAAAGATTGACTAAACAGAGATTCCCGGTTTTGGCACTCAATGTCACTTTTTGCAAAACCGGGAATTCCCGGTTTTGTCACCCAATGTGTTAATTTAAACCCGAGAACCAAATGGACCCGTACGTCTGAGAATTGAACAAATTTGAACCAAATGGACCTTTAATCAAATGGTTTGAATTGTACACGCCTGAGCACACTCCTGAGTGTTAAATTATCATTCAGGATTTTACTGTGCAGTTGTATCGCATGCCATTTCTTATAGGAGTAATAGAAAGTAGTTAGTAATAATAGAAAGTCCATTGATGTCAAAGTAAGAACACCTGCACTGGATTCTGTCTGCTCGGTTAATAATCATTTCTCCCTGGTTGGTCTGTAAATGCTGATAACTAATAACCTCAGCAGGTTATTGTTTGTGTGCGTGTGTGTGTGTGCACGTGCATGCGTGTGTAATAATTTGTTTGTGATGTAATTTCCCGTCATCATATTTATTACTTTGTTTTCTTTTAATCAAGCCGTTCCCGTTTTACACACACACACACACACACACACACACACACACACACACACACACACACACACACACACACACACACACACACACACACACACACACACACACACACACACACACACACAACCAGGAACATGATAGTGGCGTTGCTGCATGTGTGAGAGAGAGGACAGTCATCTCTGTCCATCTAGTCTTATATTTTCACATCCTTCTCCTCTCAGCCCCGCACCCCCCCCCCCCACCCCCCAACATCCCCCAACCCCCCCCCTCCCCCCCACCCCCCCATGTAAAAATTTGGCACGGCAAATTAAAAAGGTTTAAAAAGATCTAAAGGTTTGACGCATGAGCGCACACACATGCACGCAGGCACCCATGCACACACACACACATACGTACTGTACACACACACACACACACACACACACACACACACACACACACACACACACACACACACACACATACACACAGGGCGTCATTAACATGAGCTGACAGACATTTAGATTGCTATTAGTTTTTAATTAAGTGTGTGTGTGTGTTGGTTTGTCTATGGATGCCTCAAAAAACGGCCGCAGACAGGACCCCTCTGTGAACCCCGACCCTGCAGACACGCATGTGCATGCGCATACGATACGCACACACACACGCACATGCACACACACGCACACAAAGCTAGGTTCTTATACTGTCATCATCTCGTCTGGGGAGATTAGTTGTGTGTGTGTGTGTGTGTGTGTGTGTGTGTGTGTGTGTGTGTGTGTGTGTGTGTGTGTGTGTGTGTGTGTGTGTGTGTGTGTGTGTGTGTTTCCATATGCAGGACACATCACACACACCCTGACCCACTGTGTGTGTGTGCGCGCGCAGCAAGCGCTCTTTGATTTATGAAGTGTGCCATAATTTGATAATGTTATTAATTAGAGGAGAGAGGCAGATTAGAAAGAGGAGAGAGAGAGAGAGAGTGAAGGGGGTGAAAATAAAACAAAAGAACAGGAGGAGGAGGAGAAGAGAGATGGAGTGCAGGGAGAGAAGTGAGAACAGAACTAGTAGGGCTGCATTGTTTTCTTAGCCATTATTGTGTCGATTACTCTTTTCTATTAATTGAATAATCAAGAAGAACTTTCTTTTGAATTTGAATAGATTTGTTATATCAATAGTTATAACCACTTAAGCCATATTTTATACTTAGTTGCACAATGGTGTCCTGGAAAAATAGCCAATCTACAAGCTTGTGTGTTTTATGTTTTGAATAATCAATTACTACACTAAAATCTATTATTTTATATAACCAATTAATTCGATTAGTTCGATCAACTGTTGCACCCATAGAGTTATCATTTATCTAGAGGGCGGACTGCCCCGCCCCCAGCTATTCATTTCAATGGAAGTTGCTCACCAGCGTTTGAAGCACCCGGAAAAACGCTCTGCTTCCGCATTTCTCTTGATTTGAGCACCATATTTTGGTGCCCAAATGCGGAAGACTTGAGCACCGAGCAGGCGCACAAGGGTTTCAGACGGTAGAAGCATGTGCAGTGGTGTTTTAACCCTTTAAAAGGATCCCTCGCTAATAAGCCAAATATGCCTTAATACATTATAATTGTCGTCTATAACTAAAATTTTTAATTAAAAACACCTTTAATATTGTATTTATTTTAGAAATAGTTCATGTCCATGTGTGATCTAGCCCTATGGAATGCATGTGAAACTTTATATTTCCTAAGGTTAATATGAGCATCAAATCAATATTTTTTACACCTGCATTCCATAAATTCCATAGGGCTAGACCACACATGGACAAATGACATCATCAACTTGTGACGGGCATTGCCCTACTTGAGTAAAATATTTGGAGAATTCCAGAAATAGCAGATGTACGAGCTTGTAGATCTGCTATTTTTGAATAGCCAACATGGATAAAGTGGTTAAAATGATTGTGATGCTATAGTATATTAACAAATTTAGCTGGGGACCCCCTGGAACCTCCCCAAGGACCCCACTTACAGTGAACTCTCTGTTTTCCAGAATGTCTGCTGTGTTCGGAGGGATCTACTGTCTCCGTCATTCAATCCAGGGTTTGGTGATCGACAAAGACAACAAGTAAGAGTTGTTTGTTTTAAACATAATGGCTTTAATCATCACTTTATTCTCCAAGGCCACTTAGCAATAGACACATTATGACTGTCGCCAGGTGGAAACCTTGCTCTTGTTAATACTTGTCATTGGTTAAATATTTGGAAAACAAGCAGACAGACTTAACCACTTTCACTTTCAAAATGTTTCAAAAATAGAGAAAACAAATCTACAATCTATAAGCTAACAACACGTCGCGATTCGATGCTCAGAGTGCCGCGATATGAGCTTGTAGATTTTTTTTTTATTTATCGTGATTTTTTTTTGCAAATCTATAATATATATATATATATTTTTTTAAAGCGAACATTTTAAACTAAATTCTTTGCTTCTGGGGATTCTACAAATGTCTTCTAAATTCTAAATTTGAATAGCCAAAGTATAAAAGGTTAAAGTGGTTAAAATGATTGTGATGCTATATTCACACATTTTGCTGGGGACCCCCTGGACCACCCCCACGGACCCCTGGTCCCCACTTTGAGAACCAATGAGTTAAATAAGTTGAAGTGGTTAAGCCTTGTTTATGCTCAGCGAAAATAGCTACAAGCTACAACACGTTGCGATTGTGAGCTTGTAGATCTAGCCATTTTCTGCGTGCGGCGCCATCTTACTACATAGTATGGCTTAAGCTTAGGAGAGTGAGACAGAGCGTGAGATAGACGTGAGTGAGAGTGAGACAGAATCTACTTTGCTCTGCGTTGAGTGATGCAGCATTTCATTTTAACTTGTTAATTGATTTTCATCAAGCCGAGAGAACAAAGGCGTTGTGTGTGTGTGTCTAAATTAATCAGTTAGCTAGGACACACACACACACACACACACACACACACACACACACACACACACACACACACACACACACACACACACACACACACACACACACACACACACACACACAGAGTAACGACCTCTTAACTAGATTGTTGACATAACCCTGAGATGAAAGGAGAAAATGAGAGCGAGAGTGTGTGTGTGTGTGCGCGTGTGTGTGTGCGTGTGCGTTGATATATTGAGTGTGTGTCTTTCATCTTGGCCGGTGGGCAGGTTGCAGTAAATGAGTTGTCAAAGCTGTTTTGTACTGCTGACCCACATCTGACAGAGACAACTCAATGTGTTCAGTACTGCCAGGAACTAAACAACTCAATGTGTTCAGTACTGCCAGGAACTAAACAACTCAATGTGTTCAGTACTGTCAGGAACCAAACAACTCGATGTGTTCAGTACTGTCAGGAACCGAACAACTCAATGTGTTCAGTACTGCCAGGAACTAAACAACTCAATGTGTTCAGTACTGTCAGGAACCAAACAACTCGATTTGTTCAGTACTGTCAGGAACCGAACAACTCAATGTGTTCAGTACTGCCAGGAACTGAACAACTCAATGTGTTCAGTACTGTTAGGAACTGAACAACTCAATTTGTTCAGTACTGTTAGAAACTAAACACTCAAATGTGTTCATTACTGTCAGGAACTGAACAACTCAATGTGTTCAGTACTGTTAGGAACTGAACAACTCAATGTGTTCAGTACTGTCAGGAACTGAACAACTCAATGTGTTCAGTACTGTTAGGAACTAAACAACTCAATGTATTCAGTACTGTTAGGAACTGAACAACTCAACATGTTCAGTACTGTTAGGAACTAACAACTCAATGTGTTCAGTACTGTCAGGAACTGAACAACTCAATGTAGATGGATAGATAGATATTTAGATAGATACAGATAAGGACAGGTAGATAGATAAGGACTCAGACAGACAGACAGACAGATACAGTAGATATTTAGGTAGATAGATGGATGGATAGATAGATAGATAGATAGATAAGGACTCAGACAGAGTGTAAACTGTAGATAGATAGATAGATAGATAGATAGATAGATAGATAGATAGATAGATATTTAGATTGATAGATACAGATAAGGACAGGTAGATAGATAAGGACTCAGACAGACAGACAGACAGATACAGTAGATATTTAGGTAGATAGATGGATGGATGGATAGATAGATAGATACTGTAGATAGATACTGTAGATAGATACTATAGATAGATAGATAGATAGATAGATAGATAGATAGATAGATAGATAGATAGAAACTTTAAATAGATAGATTCAGACTCAGACAGAGGTAAAGCAGTGTAAGTCTCTCTGTGTAAGTGACCTTTCTTAAGAGCAGACATAGTCAGGTAATTTATGATCGGCGAAATATGCAATTTATGGAGAGGAAATTAACATCATAACTTAATCTCTCCTCTCTCCTCCCTCCCCTCCTCAGTCCTATCCCCTGTTCTCTTTTCTTCTGTTCTTTTTTTCTCTTCTCTTTTCTTCTCTTCTCTTCTCTTCTCTTCTCTTCTCTTCTCTTCTCTTCTCTTCTCTTCTCTTCTCTTCTCTTCTCTTCTCTTCTCTTCTCTTCTCTTCTCTTCTCTTCTCTCTACTATCATTTTCTCTTCTCTTCCACTCTGTTATGATGGACGATGCTTACCTTGACAAAGAGAGAAAGTGTGTGTGTGTGTGTGTGTGTGTGTGTGTGTGTGTGTGCGCAGCCCGTGACATCCATGCTTCAGTGCTCCTTTCTTTGATGCTCTCTCTCTCTCGCTCTCTCGCTCTCTCGCTCTCTCGCTCTCTCGCTCTCTCTCTCTCTCTCCCTCTTATTCTGTCTCTTGGTCATTATTTACTGCCTGCTTGACTGACTGACTGATTAAATGACTGATTTGTTGACTGAGTTACTGTTGGGGCCTTGGAACATCACGGCCAAGTATACATGATAAAATAATTATCCCCATAATTAGGGGTGTGCCGATATATTGTCCCGCGATATATCGCGATACGTTTTCGTGACGATATGTATCGTTTTGGCTTTTTTTTTGGCAATAATAATAATTCAAAAACAGAAGTATTTGTTTGCATTTGCCATATATTTTCATAAGCTTTTTTTACCCCCCATATATTTTCATAAGCTTTTTTTACCCCCCCTCATAATAAAAAAGTGCCATATATCGTATCGATATCGTGAGCCCAATATCGTGTATTGTATCGTATCGTGAAATTTGTGGCACACCCCTACCCATAATACAAGAAGAGGTTTGGTGGAATTTTGTGGAATTGTAAGATCATAATTTGTACTTCAGGGTAACATTAAAGGGATAGTTCACCCCCAAAAAGACTTACCGATTAGTCACCCCATGGAGACTTGAATTCATAGATAGTTTTTAGTTTTTGTCGCATTCCTAAGCCAATAATTTGATGACCGGCAGCAGTTACAGTAGGAGACACAAAGAGTCGCCTCATTACACGCACTCGGATCTCGGGAGTCTCGGGGGGGGAAAAAAATAATCCATTGCCAAGCTGTGGCTAGTTGAATATGCCTTGTTTTGGCCGTAAAGCAAGAGGAAAGGAGATATCATTCATAAGGTAGCCAACAGCGCCATCTGAAGGAAAACCACTGAAAATCCCCAACTCGTCTAACTCGTTCGTGGCACTGTGGATCAAGTACCGTCGGATGAATTAGCTTGTCCATGGCAATCAAAGAGTTAAAACCCGGAAAGCATCGGTGTCATTTTATATTCGCTATATATACCACATTAGTTAGTTGGCTATTCAAATATAGCAGATATACAAGCTCATAGCGCGTCACTTCGTGCCTTACTATGAGCTTGTAGATCTGCAAAAAAATATATATCGTGAAAATCGTGAAAATCTTTGAATATATATATATGAACAATATTTTAAGATGGGGGTCCGCGGCCAAATGCATATCATTTCGGGGGTCGTTGACGTTTGAGCACCACTGATATAGCGACATAGCGGATTTAGAAGACATTTGTAGAATCGGTCTCAGGTCTTAACACATTGACTGCCAGAGTTTATTCATAATGTACTCACCCCTGTGCCAGCGATTTGTGTGATTCGTGTTTTTTTGTTATTGTTATTTTGTAATTTTTCATTCAAATAGTTTGTCTGGCTGCGGTTTTAAACACATACGACAGATCGACCAGCAGAGAGCAGCAGATTGACACCTTGATCACTCGCTGACTCGCTCGACCCCCCCCAAACAGGCTCAAACAGTCCATACGTCGTAACCGGATGTGACGTTTTCGCAGATCGGCGATCGGCCTTCAGTTCGATGTGATACACGACGACGATGGCTGTTCGTCATCCAGACTAAAGAAAATAGAACTGGAGCTCTCCGTTAGTTTTTTATACCGTGTGAAAAACCGTGTTTTTACCTATTCTCGCCTAAAATGCCTAAAAAAGGCCTCCGAGAACTAGAAACGGAATCTGCGTCATGAATCCGGAACCCGGTGAGTGTGATGTAAACAGAAAACGAAACTGATGATGAAAAATTCACAGAACACCGCAATCACAGATTAAACAATGAAAATTCCAAAGAACGCATATATGCGTTCTTTAGAATTGCGGCAATCAAGCGATGGATTTGAAAAACGCATATATGCGATCTAGGCAATCAATGTGTTAATTGGTTAATAATATATGTTTCTAGCTGTCAATATTCAGCTAGTAAGCCACTCAGTCTGTCGGCCCCACTATCAGTCTCTCTATTGGTCCAAGGTTTCCAGAGAACACTTTGAAATGTAAGATCAATAAAAAAATGTTAAGCATTAATAAAACTATACGCCGTAAAACATAGTACATACTAAATATTCACCCAGTTTCTAACTTTAAGGTGCATGCTAGAGCTGAACCTCTTTTAAAGAGCATGAATTTGGACATCGGGGTAATAGCAGCAGCAGCAGTGCGGTAGAGCCATAATTAGTAACTAAAATGACCTCAAATTAGAATGAATACAATATAACTAAAATTAACTATTGTTTTGCAGCCAATTTAAATGCCCTGTAGCCACATTTTTTTAAGGGCAGTTATAGCTTATGGCTAACTGTACCCAATGACGCCAGTGGAAAAGGCTAACAATGCTAGATACGTTTGTTCTCCACACAGAGGACACCTTCATGTCTGACTGGCTGGAGGACTGCTGAACTGACTGACTGACTGACTTATTGATTGATTGACTGACTGGCCGACTGTGTGTTTGTGTTGTGTGTGTGTGTGTGCGCGCTTGCGTGCGTTTGTTTGTGTGTGTGTGTGTGTGAAAGAGAGAAGTGGAGATGTGTGTGCGTCCCTTAGTCCATCTATCAGTCCATTGGTTCGACTGAAGGTCTCCTTACTAGTAAATAAATCTTTATTTACATACACTCACCCTGCCTGTGTGTCTGTCTGTCTGCCTGCCTGCGTGCGTGCGTGCGTGTCTGTCTGTCTCTCTTTTGCCTTTGTCTCTGCTCTTGCACTCACCTGTCTGTCTGTCTGTCTGTCTGTCTGTCGGTGTATCTGTCTGTCTACTACATATATGTGTATGCATACACTTTGTGTGTCAATGACCTTCCAGCAAAAGTGATGCCCCAAGAGAAGTGTGTGTGTGTGTCTCCCCATCCTCCTTGTTATGTCAGAAGGTTATGGATGAGCTTTTATGCGCATCATTATTCCCAATAATAGGTTTTGGTTGTGTGTGTGTGTGTGTGTGTGTGTGTGTGTGTGTGTGTGTGTGTGTGTGTGTGTGTGTGTGTGTGTGTGTGTGTGTGTGTGTGTGTGTGTGTGTGTGTGTGTGTGTGTGTGTGTGTGTGTGTGTGTGTGTGTGTGTGTGTGTGTGAAACACCCTTGGAAAGGCCACCAACCAAAAACAGACATGGCGGGGCGTTTGAGAGCAGCCTTCAATATTTTGGAGATGCGCACATGTGCTGTGTACGTGTGTGTATACCATAACTATCTATATATATCTCTATATATACACACACACACAAAACAATTAGTTAGAAATAATGTATCAATTTATATCTTTGTTATGATCAGCTAAGTGATGAGTCATGTAAACATTTTGTTTGTCAAAATAAGCTAGTGTCTTTGACATGTTTGTAGATCGGAAAATGATGTACAAGCTCACAACGTGTTGCAATGAAACGAGTTTTGAGCTAGAGGATCTGCTATTTTCGCTATTTTTGAAAATTAAAGCTCTAATATGTAATTATTTTTTGTGAATAAAAGGTTCTTTTATTTGGTCTCCCTGCTCCTCTATTGAGACATTTAGATCAAGTGTCTAGGTTGGACACGACCTTTGACTGTTTCTGGTTTGACACAGAGTTTGACCCAAAGGTCAAAATTCTATTTCTCCCCTGAGAACGCAGGCATGCTCTATTAGTTCAGTGGTAAAAACTTAAGCTCTCGTATTATATTTTAACCCATAAAGCTGAAGTTAGAAGAGTTGTTTTCATCTGCCCAAGTGTCAGTTAAATAAAAACATAACGTTATAGCTGTGCTCAAGTCATGATAATAGTAATACATTTGCCTGTCAAGGACCTGGTTCATTATGTTCTCTGGGGCTGAGCGATCAGTTCATAGCAACTACAGTAGCACCAAACAACATTCCTCGTATGAACGGCAGAATAAAATGATTTATCATCCTCATTCTGATTTTAATCCTGAATTTGAGTCTTCATTCTAAGCATGATTCTGATTCTGTTGTCCCCTCCCCCTTCTAGGTGCAAGGCCGTGATCGACAGCCGAGGTCTGCGAATCAGCTGTAGCCATTTCGTGGTGGAGGACGGCCATGTTGGGGACGGGCAGAAGACAAGGGCCACACCCACTAGGTGAATATTAGCCAATCGTGGTGCCAGCTTGGTCTGTCACTCATTCACTCTTATAGATTGACTTTTTTTAGACAGATAAATGGTAGTTAATGGGCTATTAATCACTCCTGTTAACCATTTGTAAGCCGTTAACTCAGAGTTCTACTGCTGGTTTACTATCATCATGGATTAAAGTTCTCAGTCGCCACGACTGATTTCAGTCATTTGGTCTCCATAGAAACCAGCACCGAAAACATCTACAAACTTGTGAGCTTGTAGATTGGCTATTTCCGGTTATTAATTATTTTAAGATTAAAGAGTATTTGAATTATCAATGTTCAGAAGCATCTTCCATAAAATCAGAATATGTAACTAAAAAAAACTACGGTTAAAAACTCAATATGCAATTTCTAGTTGTATAGAGCAGCAAGAACATGGGTTTAGAACAATATTATTACCCTGTTACTTTTCAGGATTGTTACTTTTCAGGATTCAAATTCAAAAATAGCAAAAGTAGCAGATCTACAAGCGCAAAAGCAAAACACAAAGCGTTGCACACAAAAGCATCAAAAGTAGCAGATCCACAAGCTTGCGACGCTGTGCTATTTTTGTTTAAAATGGTTAAAATATATGTTTTTAGGGTGTAGAATTTGCCTCTGTACTGGGAAATGAGTGAGCACAAAGTACTGATATAGTATGTTAAAGAATAATTCATAAATAGTTTTTGTATAGTTATAGTATATACTGTATTGCAATAATGTGTGGTTGTCGCAAAATCCCAAAGCACACTTGTTTCACGACACTCCAGTGTACCTCGGCACACCGTTTGAGAATCACTGCGATAGACCAACGTAATAATGTACCAGCTGTATGTCTCTGGGTCTGCCTGTGTGTCTCAATTTGTTTTACTCTGTATCTCCAGGAGCATTTCCAGAGCTGTTCTCATCACAGATGGTTCTGTTCTTCCCAGCGAATCAGAACAACAGGTAACCAGTGACACTTTTTAACCCATTAAGACCGGGAACGCATCTGTGTCATTTTAAGATGTCTTTGGGCTATTTAAAAATAGCAGATATACAAGCACCGAGTGCCGCACTGTGAGCGTGTAGATCTGCTATTTCTTTAAAGAAATCGTGAAAATGTGTGCAAATCTTTGAACATTTTTAACTCAAATCTGAGTCCCTGGAACAATATATTTTGAGATGGGGGAGGGGGGTCCGCAGACAGCTGTAGCCAGACATATTATTTTGGGGGTCCTTGACATGAAAAAAATTGAGAACCACTGATATTACAGCAACATATGTTTTTTTCAAAAAACTGTTAGGGATTTAGAAGACATTTGTAGAATCCCCAGAAGCAACGATTTGAGTTACAAATATTTGCTTAAAAATATATATATTCAAAGATTTGCACGAATTTTTTCGAAAAAATTGCAGATCTACACGAGTGCCGCGCTACGAGCTTGTATATCTGCTATTTTTGAATAGCCAAAGAAATCTAAAAATGACACACAGATGCGCTCCCGGTCTCAATGGGTTAAACCATATTGATTGTTATGATTAAAGTTGCATGTATAGTGTGCTATATTTCTGTATAGCATAATAGATAGTACTAGTGTTCTACGTCTGTGGAGCCACATAACTGTTATGGTCTCTCCCAAGTCACTGAACGCACAGCTGCCAACATGGCACGCATGCACAGCTCAACTTTTCCTCCCTGTACTGTATGTTGCGCTGCAGTAATCTGATCCCAGGTCGGTCTAATCATCACACAGCACTTATTTTCTTTCTTCTCTACTGATCAGTGCTGAGTACATGTCTTCTCAGATCCACTCAGGTGTTAACCCATTAAGGCCTGAGGTTCCGATTCTACAAAATGTCTTGAAATGTCTGAAAAAACGTATGTTGCTATGTCAGTGGTTCTGAAACTTTTTCATGTCGAGGACCCCAAAATGATATGTATTTGGCCGCGGACGCCGATCTCAAAATATGTTGTTCCAGGGACCCCCCAGAAGCAAAGATTTGAGTTACAAATGTTCGCTTTAAAAATATATATTCAAAGATTTGCACAAATCTTCGCGACTTTTTCTAAAATAGCAGATATAGAATATAATATGAAACCACCCGGACCCGAATCTGTGTACCACCAGTAATACCAAGAGTAGAAAAGTCTAACCGTATTTAACAGGGAAACAAAATCCAAATGTGTTTCATTTAACAAATGAAACACATTTTGAAATGGCAAAATTCATCAGCAGAACGAGAACGAGGCCGTCACCATTGTCATTGAGTCCTGAGATCATTATCATTTTGAGAGAGGGTGAGAGAGATTGAAATGGAGTGATAGATTCAGGCAAAAAGCGAGAGAGAGAGAAATGGAGAAAGCAATCTCAATTACTGAAGACAGAGCGAGAAAATCCTCAAATGAATTGCTCTGCCTCGACCTTACACACACACACACACCCAACACACACACACACACACACACACACACACACACACACACACACACACACACACACACACACACACACACAGTGCCGCCTAATTAGGTGAGAGTTAAATATTGAAATATTGAATTAGGTTTGGTCAGGGAGAATTATTATATTTCATTTATCTTGTCTGTGTGTGTCTGTGAGAGAGAGAGAGAGAGAGAGAGAGAGAGAGGGAGAGAGAGAGTGAGAGCGAGAACCAGATTAGTTTCATGTTATTAGTGAACACTGCAGGCTAACACACACACACACACACACACACATATATATTGAGACTTCTGTATCACGCTGAGGAAGGCTTGACGCGTCCGTGTATGCAGTGACTGTCCATGCGCAATGAATTAAAAGTACCAGAAGGACTTCGGAGAGGCTGGCTATTACTTTCTTACTGTGAATCTACGTGATCCGCTCACCAGGCAAACTGCATCATATACAGACTGAGAGTGCTCGTTTTTTTTGTTTTCTTCTGTATCTGTCTGTCTGTGTCTCTTTTCCTCATCCGCCGATACGGCCAACTTCACCTGCACATCCCCTGATCCTTGGGGTCCCCTGCGATACGCACGGCCAGGGCCGGCCCTGGGGTTTTCGTGGCCCTAAGCAAGATTTTTTTGGCCCCCTAAACACCCCCATTATAAAATCATTTGTATTGAATATTAAAATAAAAACGTTAGTTGTTGGATAGGAGATACATTACATAATTACAATATGAAAGTAAATTAAAAAAATAAAAAATAAAATAAATAAACTATTTTTTTTGTTGATGTGGCCCCCCGTAGTGGTTGTGGTCCTAAGCGACTGCTTATATTGCTTATAGCAGCGGCCGGCCCTGCGCACGGCAGGGTTGAACTCGGATTGGTTGGATGATCCGAGTTGTGGAGTTATGTGGTGGGGGGGGGGGGGGGGGGACATACACACACACACAGAGATACTGTGCTTAGGCCTGTCACGATTACACATTTAAGTTGACAATTAAGTGACACTCAAATAATTGCGATTAACGATTTAATTGTGAAGCCTTGAGACATATGAAGCCTTTTATAGGATTCGTTAGCAAAAATTCCACGTGGCAGATTATGACAAATAACTGAAACATTCATAGAAATGAATGACAGATTTAATATTTTTTATACATGTATAACTCTTTCAGTGCCATGCTTATTTATGGAATTTTGGTTCTGAGTGCCACAACCAAAATTAATTGTAAAAAAAAAGTGCTTATGAGCCGAGATACAGCCTTTTTTAGTAAGTAGTTAAACAAAGAGTGAATGGAGCAGCAAATCTTCAAATCATCATATCTTGGGTTCTGAGTCTGTCTGTCTGTCTGTCTGTCTGTAGGTATCGTTAGTATCGGTTCCACCAGTAGAACCAGGTGGTCCAGTGGTGAGGCTGGTAGAGCTATGTTCCTCCACCCAGACATGTATACCTGGAACCTGTAAGTACCACAACACGCACACACTCACGCAAGCGCACACACACACACACACACACACACACACACACACACACACACACACACACACACACACACACACACACACACACACACAGACACACACACACACAGACACACACACAGCTGAACTTGTGCCAAAGAAATACAGTGACCAAATATTTGATCGCAGTTTATCAAACTACAATGTCTAGTGTGTGTGTGTGTGTGTGTCATGTGTTCTCTACCCACTGCAGCAGTGCGTCTCAAACTTGTTCATGTTAAGGACCCCCTAATTGACACATATTAGCCTGCGGACCCCCATTTGATAAGATGTGCTAGGGACCCCCCATAAGAGAAGATTTTTTAAATTTCAAGGGGCCACAGTTTATATGCATTAGGCCAAGGACCCCCATTTGATACAATTTTTTATCTCCGGGACCCCCCAATCTACACTGAAGTATCATCAGTGTTATTTTAACCCTTTGAGACCGGGAACACATCTGTGTCATTTTAGATTTCTTTGGCTATTGAAAAATAGCTATGAGCTTGTAGATCTGTAAAAAAAAAATCAATCGTGAAAATTAGTGCAAATCTTTGAATATATATATATATATTTTTTTTTAAAGCGAACATTTGTAACTCCAATCTTTGCTGCTGAGGGTCCCTGGAACAACATATTCTATATCAGTGGTTCTAAAACTTTTTCATGTCAAGGACCTCCCAAAATGATAGGTATTTGACCGCGGACCCCCCCCTTCTCTAAATATTTTGTTCCAGGGACCCCCAGACTCAAAGATTTGAGTTAAAAATGTTGTTCAAAAAATATATACGTTTTCAAAGATTTGCGCAAATGTTCACGATTTTTCAAAAATAGCAGATCTACAAGCTCGTAGCGTGGCACTCGGTGCCGCGCTGTAAGCTTGTAGATCTGCTATTTTTGAATAGCCAAAGTATAAAATAATGAAGTGGTTAAAATCTAAAATGACAGATGCTCTGAGAGTGTACGTTCCATTTGCACGCTCTCAGAGTTACAGACGCATACGGGTCCATTTGGTTCTATCAATAATGTGGCTGGGGACCACCTGGATTCCCCTCAAGGACCCCTGGGGGTCCCCGGACCCCACTTTGAGAACCACTGCACTACACACTACACAATACGACACAACAGCAGCAGTAATCATTAAAAAAGTTAACTTTTAAATCTGCAGAAGCCCAGGATGACATATTAACCCATTAAGGCCTGGAACGCATCTGTGTCACTTTAGATTTCTTTGGCTATTCAAAAATAGCAGATCTACAAGCTCATAGCGCGGCACCGAGTGCCGCGCTATGAGCTTGTAGATCTGCTATTTTTGAAAAATCGTGAATTTTTTGGGGGGAATTTTTTTCAAAAAACTGTATTTAGAAAAACATTTTTGAATCGGCCTCAGGCCTTAATGGGTTAACATACGTTAACGCTAATAACAAACATATTTCACCTATATTAGCGTGAGATGTTCCCTTTTAAATTAGGGGAGTGAGAAATCGTATGAAGAATTAGCGTAAAACTCCTCCTCTGTCCTTGAGGTGAAAAACAACAGAACTGATTAATCAACCACCTATGGCAGGAAATGAACGGATCATTTGTAACCCGCAAAGCAGGCAAGAAAAGATGATCGCTGATAAATGATGTACACGATATCATCTTCTTCTGGAGTAAGTAAGGGAAGAGGGACAGCAAGCTAGAGAGCAGGAAGAGAGAGAACGATGAAGGGTAAATGTGACTGTGTGTGTGTGTGTGTGTGTGTGTGTGTGTGTTCCGCTTGTCAGATCCACATCATCAGGATGCCACAGTACAGTATGATTGGTTACTCAACTATCAGGCCAGAACGACTTTTAAGACAAAACACTAACCCTATTCATCTCAATACACACACACACACACACACACACACACACACACACACACACACACACACACACACACACACACACACACACACACACACACACACACACACACACACACACACACACACAGCAGAAGCATTGGCTTTGTCCTTAAATTCCATCCTTTGGTGATTGCTCTTGACTTAAATGTGATTGCACTTGACTTACACACACACACACACACACACACACACACACACACACACACACACACACACACACACACACACACACACACACACACACACACACACACACACACACACACACACACACACCCACACACACACACACACCATTGGGCAAAGATAATGATGAACTCTGTTTGTTTGGAAGGATGGCTAGACGGATGGATGAATGGATAGATAGACTTAAGCAATAATACATGAGAGCCAGAGCTATCTGTGAGATATTGGCTCTGATGTGCTAGGGTCGCACTTCAGTGCAAGTGTCACCATAATAGCACGACCTTTAGTGCATTATTGCCATTATAACACAGTTTCATAACCTTGCGTGTATTATTGCCATTATAACACAGTTTCATTCATATGTTTATTGATATTTATTTGTTACTGCAGCCTATCAGGAGATGTTGGCACTCTTTAGATCCTGGCTTTTCAGCCAATCATTTTGGGAGATGATTGTGGTATAAAGTTAGATAGATCTATCTCTGTTTTTGTTGTATTTATTGCAACTAAATAGATTCATTTAATCTTTTATTCCGTCAGATCTAGTCCACCTCACCTGTCAATCAGTTGGCTCCGCCTACCAAGACCTGTTGCCTGTGGTTACCAGACTATTCCAAACACCAGAGTCCCAAGATCAAGGTAAGCATACGTGTACACACACACACACACACACACACACACACACACACACACACACACACACACACACACACACACACACACACACACACACACACACACTCGTGCGTGCTCACACACACACACACACACACACACACACACACACACACACACACACGTGCGTGCTCTCACACACACACACACACACACACACACACACACACACACACACACACACACACACACACACACACACACACACACACACACACACACACACACACACACACACACACACACACACGTGCGTGCTCACACACACACACACACACACACACACACACACACACACACACACACACACACACACACACACACACACACACACACACACACATTCAATTAATTTCTAACAACTATATTAACCCTACTTGGGATATTACAATTTCAATTGTTCCTCACTTCAAGACTTGGTGAACTTACTGGCGTATTACATATGGAGACAATTTGATATGACATGATTTATTTTCTAGCAGTGTAACTCATTGTAATGACTATCACTGTTTTGAAACTATGCCGTGTTTTTATTTTCTTTTTCGTATTTTTCGTATTTTTTTATTAGTACTACATCGTTCTCTCTCTCCCTCTCTCTCTCTGCACTCTCGCTCATTCTGATGAATGAATAAACGATCTCTCCATCCAGGTGACTTTCTTTCTGACCCTGTTCCGCACCAGCACTCAACCCTCCATCTCTACCTTCTTCTCTCCTTCCCTCGCTCCTTTCCTCCCTTTCCTTTCTTTCTCTGTCTGTAGAACTATTATCTTTATTCCCCGACACTGTCTGTAATTATAATGTGAACGACCTCCGAGATGATGTGCTGTGCAACACGCGCACACTTGCGGGTTTGACTCCCGTTCCCGATGACCTTTGCTGTGTGTCACCCATTTCTCTCTCCCATTTCCTGTCAGTCTTCTGTAAACTATCAATAAAGGCAGAAAAAGCCCCCCCCCCCCAAAAAAAAAGCTCAAGCATGAATTCAACGCCAGACATTTCTTTTTTTTCTTTAGTTTTTTCACACAGAACCAGGAGATAACGTGATCCAAAGATTTACTGCTCCATTCACTTCCTGGTTAACTTATTACTTAAAAATCCTGTATCTCGGCTCCTGTGTTTTCTTGCCGAAACATGCTATTTTTAACGGCGTATAACAAGCGAACGGGAGGTCGCGATGACATTTTTTTGGGGGGGGGGGGGAAGCATAGTGAAACCCTCAGTGATTAGCAACCATCAGGCGATCGATCGTACTGGAGATAAATATTCTGTGACTACTTGAAAAGGTAAGAAAATCGAAAAATCGCTGGCAAACTGGGCCTTATTTAGTTGTATACTCTGGCAGTTGAAGAGCTAATACTCCCTTTGTCTCTATGCTTTGTTTTAGAAACGGGCCATGGCGTGCGCATTTATTATTAACCCATTGAGGCCTAAGGTTCCGATTCTGTAATATGTCTTCTAAATCCCAATGGTATTCTGAAAAAACGTATGTTCAGTGGTGCGCAAACTTTTTCATGTCAATGACCCCCAAAATGTATATGTATTTGGCCGCGGACCCCCATCTCAAAATATTTTGTCCCAGGGACCCCCAGAAGCAAAGATTTGAGTTACAAATGTTCGCTTTAAAACAATATATATTCAAAGCTTTGCACACATTTTCATACTTTTTCAAAAATAGCAGATCTACAAGTAGATCTGCTATTTTTGAATAGCCAAAGTGTAAAATAATGCTTTTTTTTTGTTGCTCAAATCAAAAAGTGACACAGATGCGTTCCAGGTCTTAATGGCTTAATTTGTTTTAACCATGATGAAATGAAATGAAAATATTCAATGGAACCTTTTCCCAACAGAGGGACACAGCAGTGTTCATGGCACTGCAACACCGTGTGGACATTCAAGCTGCCTGCTTTGGTGGACGTGCTCTACTGAGCTAATCTTTCTAGCAGTTATTAAAATAACCAAATGAGCCAAATATTAGAATAATAGCTAAAAGTGGAGTTTGATTGATTGAATACTTTATTTAGAAGTCTGCCAATTTTGAAACCAAAAGCCAATGGCTTGTTTCAATTGGGGTCCTTTTGTACTCAATTCATAGTGACATTAAGTATGTGAAATGGTAACCAGTGATCATGTATACACTTTTTAGTAGGGGTGGGACGATATCTCACGATACGATATCTGTGGCGATATTAGGCCCTCGATAACAATAATATCACGATATTCGATATATTGCGATAACACGATATATTGCATGACATTTTACCAACGATATATCACGATAGTCCTTGTATTCAATTCATAAACACATAGAATAGCACCAAACAGTTCAAAATCATCATTACACAAATACAGAGTCGGAAAAACAAAGTGTCACAACATTTTTATATAGATATTTTCCGGCAGTATACCGATTATTTATCGCGGGAGAAAGTATCGATATGTCGTCCCACCCCTACTTTTTAGTGTTTGGTTCATGTGTTATAGTGTGTAGAACGTACGTAGAATGGAAGTTTTCGTGTCTTTGTAGAGTCATGCTTAATTTGTACGTCAATGTTGCGGCGCGTTTTGAGATTGTAGATCAGCTATGAAGAAAGAAGGCACTGGAGCAAACTCGGACAATTGAAGCCTTTCTTTTATTAACAGGGTGCAGGCAAATAAACAATGTCAATACATCTACGTCAGGTCCTGCCGAAGATGTTTGCTGAGTTTGCTCCGGTGCCTTCTTTCTTCATGCCTTACCTGAGATCCTCCACACACAGGCCTGAGGCCGCGGTGGTGGAACCTCCCATCGTTCTTTGTAGATCAGCTATTCTCAACAGCTATGTTAGGCAAACGACACCGTGGTACGACTAAGTATTTAAATCAGTCTTTAGGTGACATTTTAGATGACCTGGCCGACTAATGAGCTCTCTACATGACGTGTTAGAGAGAGAGAGAGAGAGAGAGAGACATGGAAACAAAAGGAATGAAGAGCAACATTCAAACCTTTTAGTGTGTTCTCGGGCGGTTCTCTCTCTCTCTCTCTCTCTCTCTCTGCATGTGTGAACCACCCAGAGTGCAGCTGTATGCTAATCTGACATTTGTCACATCTGTGTGACACTCCTGAGTGTGTTTTTGACTGACATTTTAAAAACTGCATTCGTCTTGCTACACCTCTCCTCCTCTCCTATATTTTCTTCTCTTCCCTCCCTCCACGTATTCTCCTCTCTTCTCCCTCCTGTCCTCCTCTTCTCTCTCTCTCTTCACACCCCTCCTCCACGCTTCTCTTCACATCATTCTTTACTTCTCCTCCGCTCCCCTTACCTTCATCTCTCCTCTCCATTTCTATCTTCCCTTCTCTTCTCTTCTTTTCTCTTCTCACCCCCCTCTCTCTCTCTCTTCTGCTATCCCAAACAATGTTCCAGTTAAACTTACCTGTATTCTAATTGACATTTGACTAATGGCCACTTTGACATTTCACAACTGACACCTCTCTCTTCCGCTCTCCCTCCCTCTCTCTCTCTCTCTGTTCCTTTTTTCCTTATGCTTTTTAAAGGGTAATATTAGACAGAGTATTAACAGACTTGTAAACCTCTCTCTCTCTCTCTCCCTCCCCCCTTTCTTGCCATCAGAGACATAGCTAGCATGCTGGGGAGCTAAGCTCACTAAAATGTCAAATTGACACGGACAAATGGAAGCCTGGGAGGGACAAACGGAGCAGTGTCTTGAAACATAAGAAATATTTTTTGTTTTCTATATTTTTTTAATAGTGTTGCTGTCTGACTTTGATTGTATTTCTGTTATCTGTGTGCACGTGCGTGTGTGTGTGCGTGTGCGTGTGCGTGTGTGTGTGCGTGTGCCTGCGTGTGTCTAGAGGGCCGTCCTTCTGTCCTGTGGTGCATGTACTTCAACATGGCTGACAGCTCAGCGGTGGAGGCAGCGAGCTACGACCTTCCCTCCAACGTGCACGTCTGCTCCGGGCCGGACGCCTCCCTGGGACACCAGCACCCCATCGCCCTGGTCAGAGTTACACCTAGTCTAACCCACTGTCTCTAAGGACTTTTTGGACACTTTACTCAACCACTTAAACCCAGTGGTGGAAAGTAACTAAGTACATTTACTTAAGTACTGTACTTAAGTTCAATTTTGAGTATTTCCAATTTCCAATACTTTTACTTCTACTCCACTACATCTCAGAGGCAAATATTGTACTTTTACTCCACTACAATTATTAGAAAACTTTAGTTCATTAGTTACTTTGTAGATTTAGATTATTATTACAAAACATACATTACCACTTCAGCCCCTATATTTCGGCCATTTGAAAATAGCAGATCTACAAGCTCACTGTGAGATTGTGAGCTTGTCATATTATGGCTCTGAACCCATAATATGACTAGAATGAATCTGAACCCATGACATGATGGGCATGTATGAACAGGGCCGTAGGAGACGGGGGGGACGGGGGGGACTCGTCCCCCGCGGGCCGCGGAGCGGCCTCGCGTGGGCCGCGAACCGGTATTTGGGCCGCGAGGCCACGGGGAAAAAGAGGAGGAAAAAAAAGCCTCAAATGAGGCCGGCACTAGGACCCCGCGGCCGCTGCCTGGAAGGGAGGGCTGCTGGCTGCTGCTGTGAGCTGCTTGAAGGTGGAAGAGCGGCACAATCACATTTATTACTAGCTGCCAGAGTTATTTCAGATTTTTAGCTGTTGGCTGCCAGAGATTTTTAATTGAAAAACAAAAAGTACTCAGGAGCCGAGATACAGAATTTTTAAGTTTTAAGTTAACAAGGAAGTGGATAGGAGTCTAGATCTTCAACTAATCATATCTCCTAGGTCTTAGGGTCAAATTTAATTATTATTATTTTTTTTCCAATAGAACGCATTTATGCGTTATTGGCAGGCAAGTGATGTATTCAATAGAACGCATATATGCGTTATTGGCAGTAAATGAGTTAAGAGTTATAAAAAGAAATAACCGCAAATAACCACCCAAAACTTGGAAATATCCGCCCAGAACCGCAAAAATCGCGCGCGCGAGGATGGGGGTGCGCACGCGCGCTGCGCGCGCGCGGCCACGACTTCGTGGGCCGGTACAAATATGTCCCCCCCAACTGGGAATAGCTTCCGACGGCGCTGTGTATGAACCCTTGTGGCATTTGTAATACTAAAAGGCTGACTTATATTAGAGAATCACTTCTCATCTCTCTCTCTCTCTCTCTCTCTCTCTCTCTCTCTCTCTCTCTCTCTCTCTCTCTCTCTCTCTCTCTCCAGGCGGAGTCCATCTTCCAGAAGATTCTTCCAGAGGAGGAGTTCTGTCCTCCGGCTCCCAACCCCGAAGACATCATTTATGACGGAGACAACTCCTCCTCCTCACCGGGACAGGAGGAGGTGGAGAGACAGGGAGAGGGGGAGAGGGAAGAGCAGAAAGAGGGAGAGGAGGAGGACGACAGGGAGCGGGAGAACGCGGGAGAGGAGGTGAAAGATGGAGAGGAGAAAGAGGGAGGGGAGGAGAGGGAGCAGGAGAAGGCGGGAGATGAGGAGAAAGAGGGAGAGGAGAGGGAAGAAGAGAAAGACGGAGGGGAGGAGAAAGGGAGAGAGGAGGATAAGGAGGAGAGAGAGGAGGAGCAGGGGGAAGAGATTCAAGAGGAGCCTCCGGTGGAGGAGTGACCCCAAACACGCACGCACGCACACACACACACACACACACACACACACACACACACACACACACACACACACACACACACACACACGTCTGTAAAACTATAGACACCAAACTCAGTTGCAGGGAATTGTGGGTAAGCTGTCTGGAGTTGTTAGACTGTCTGAACGATCATCATGTCGGCTGTTATTTATTCTGGTTGTATTCATGTACTGTATACTTTATTGTTGTCGTTGTTGTTTTTGCCAAATGGTTTTGTGCTACAAGCCTCAACTCATCTGCTAGAGAATCTCCTAAATGATGTCTCTAATATTTCCACTGGGGGTCGTGTTTTATTTAATATTGTTTCATTTAGCCCATTTAGACCGGGAAAGTATCTGTAATTTTTAAGATTTCTTTGGGCTATTCAAAAATAGCAGATCTACAAGCTCCTAAGTGCCGCACTACGAGCTTGTAGATCTGCTATTTTTGGAAAATCTTGAACATTTTGTGCAAATCTTTGAAAATATATCATTTTTACAAAAAGAAAAAAACGTTATGTTGCGAGTGGTTCTCAAATGTCAAGGACCACCTAAAATAGTCACGGACCTCCATCTCCAAATATTTTGTTCGCTGTAAAAATCTATTATATATATATTCAAAGATTTGCAAAAATGTTCAAGATTTTTTTCAAAAATAGCAGATCTACAAGCTCATATCGCGGCACTCGGTGCTTGTAGATCTTGTAGATCTGCTATTTTTGAATAGCCAAAGAAATCTGAAAATGACACAGATGTGTTCCCGGTCTTGGTGGGTTAATATTGTTTGATTTAAGAGAAATGACTTACTGTGACTTTCCAGTCATTGTATTTTGTCTCATTGCCTTTTTTGTTTTAAATGTATTTATAACAAATGCAGCCAATTATATATTTTCTGACATGTGCGTGCAGTGGCTGAGTGAGTGAGTGAGTGAGTGTGTGTGTGTGTGTGTGTGTGTGTGTGCATGGTGTGTGTGAGTTTCTAACTGAACTGTGGCCTTTCTATTTCTGTGTTTCTATTTTGCTTCTATTATTTTGTCACTGTGTATAAATAAATGTCACGGTTGTCGGGGCGATGAACAGCAGACAGACGCATGTCCCCCAGGAGCCTGTCATAGACTCTCTGTACAGTTACATACTCTACTGTGCTTCTACTCTAAACCATAAAAGTATAAATCCATAAATAAAGCTTCAGCACAAACTAGTACTGTATTTGGCTTTCTTTTTATTGACTGGGTTCTCCTGGAAATATAATCTAGTAGTCTTGAATTGTGTTTCACATGTACTGACTTCAGGAATTCAGTGTGCTAAAATCAGTGGTGAAAAGTAACTAAGTACATTTAATCAAGTACTGTACTTGAGTACACTTTTGAGGTATTTTTACTTTCTTCAGTATTTCAAATTTTCAATACTTTTACTTCTACTCCACTACATCTCAGAGACAAACGTTGCACTTTTACTCCACTACAATTATTTGACAGCTTCAGTTACTAGTTACTTTGCAGATTTAGATTATTATCACAAAACATACATACCCACTTCAGCCCTATATATATTTCAGCCATTTGAAAATAGCCGATCTACAAGCTCACAATGCGTCGGAACTTGTAGATCGGCTATTTTCAAAAGATTTTTATACATTTTATACATGTGAAACAGGACATTCTGCACAATGAGTACTTTAAGTAGATTTTGATACCGATACTTTTGTACTTTTACTCAAGTACATTTTGAATACTGGAATTTTACAGAATGAGAGTAAGTGCTTTTTTCCCCCACCACTGGCTAAAATATATTATATATTATTAATATATATAAACAATAGAATATTTGTTATTCCTTCCTGAGCAAAACGAGACCAAACTGTGTTTCGTTTCCCCCACTGGCACCTTGTCATGTGACCCCATGCTGAGACCCACTGTCCTGGAGCTAAAGTAGCGCACTACCCACAATCCTCCTGGGCAACCAGAGTGGCATGATGGGAGAAAAAGGGTACCAAGTGCCCAGAGATACACACCGTGTGGAGGTATGACGCGCACACACACACACACACACACACACACACACACACACACACACGTGCGCGCACACACACACAGTGAATGAAGCACGTCCCTGATCAGCGTGGTTAATACAAAGAGGGTGTGTGTGTTTGTTAGTAGTGTTAGTGCTTGTATTAACTATACTTGTGAGTACCGAATGTCCCCACAAGTATATTATAATTTGAGAAATGGACGTTGCAAGGACAATTTTCCCGATCCTCACAAGATAAATGTGTTTGTTGGTTAAAAATGTTTTTTAGAGTTTCGTTTTTACAATTAACCAACCAGTTACACATTTCTTAACGGTCTCCGGTTATTGAGACCTGGAACGCATCTGTGTCACTTTAGATTTCTTTGGCTATTCAAAAATAGCAGATATACAAGCTCATAGCGCAGCACCGAGTGCAGCGCTATGAGCTTGTAGATCTGCTATTTTGAAAAATCGTGAAAATGTTTTTTTTATATTTTTTTCCAAAAAACTGTTAGGATTTAGAAAATCTTTAGATGCGGCCTCAGTTCTTAATGGGTTAAACTATGCACTTGTTGTTTTTTTGTGTAATTTGTACAATTGTGGCCCCCTGCCTAATCTAGTTGAATTACCCCCCTGGGCTAAATGATGTAAATGATCCCTATAATGCTGAACCTGTCACTCAGAGAGCTCCTCCACGCAGTCAGACGCCTACAGACAACATACAGCACCAAATCACATTTACTACCGTGAAATGACAGTAAATACCATGGAACACCGTCTACCTGGGACACCTGAACACACACACACACACACACACACACACACGTATTATTATACTTGTGAGGACATCAACTATTTTAGGACGGCGATTTCATGAATGCCTTTTTTTTAATTGTAGATCTGCTATTTACTGCATGCAACACTAGCATTCAATCAAGTATACATGAGATTTCAGATGCATGCCTAAAATAGCCGATCTGCAAGCTCACAACGCGTCATACTGAGCTTGTAGATCTGCTGTTGTCAGTGCACAATACTGGCACACAAACCGAGTATAATCAGGCATAACTCCGACCCCAACCCCAAAATCAAACCTCTAAATGCCTAACCCTAATCCTAACCCCAACCTGAAGCTCTTCTTAATCCATTACAGTAACGCATCGGTGTCATTTTAAGATTTCTTTGGCGAAAGAGAACTCAAAAATAGCAGATCTACAAGCTCATAGCACTATGAGCTAGTATATCTGCATTTCTTTTGAAAAATCGTGAACAGTTGTGCAAATCTTTGAATATACATATATTTTTAAAGCCAACATTGTTAAAAAATATGTTTTCCAGGGACCCGACCAGATAAGATTTGAGTTACAAATGTTCGCTTTAAAAAGTATAAATTCAAAGATTTGCATAAATGTTCACGATTTGTCAAAAGAATAGCAGAACTACAAGCTCATAGCTATGAGCTTGTGGATCTGCAATTTTTTTAATAGCTAAAGAAATCTAAAAATGACACAGATGCGTTCCCGGTCTAAATGGGTTAACCCATTAAGACCTGAGGCCGACTAAATCAGTGTTTCTCAAACTTTTTCGTAATTAAAAATTAATTAAAACATTTTCAAACGCTCTAACGTTTTTTTTTTAATGTTCAAAAATATTAGATGTACAAGCTCTAAAAAAAAATCTTAGTTTTGGTTAACGGTTATGTTCAAAATTGTCATCCTGTACAACCAACCATCCAAGATTATTATAATTTTTTGGAGTATGGAATGTGTTCCAGGGCCACAAGAAAACTCACCGTGGTCCACCAGTTGAATATCATTGATTTAACCCCTGCAGATACCCATTTGAAATGTATTTCACGTTGCCTACATTTATCAATATAATATAACAATACAGCATAATATACAGAATATGCATTTAGGCTACTGCACAAATATACCAATATATTATATACAAATATTTGTGTGTATATTTTGTAATGGATTGTTACCTTGGCAAATAATTATTAATTATTTAACATTATCTGAGAGCTCTAATTGTATTTTACATTTTATGGAAGATCAAAATCTACTAACTGTCTCTGTTGAACTACATTTCTTTGTTCTCAATGAGAATTTGGCTAATATTGTACAACCTTGATCAAGTCCTGTATTAACCTGTACTGTACTGGATCTGTAATTCCCACCGACACTTGTGTGTTTATTTCCCATGTTTCATCATCGCCCACATTGGAATTAAAAAGTGCAATGTTCAACAAAATATAAAACACATCTAAATGTAGAATGCAACAGAGTTGGCTATCAGATAAAACATTTTAAAAAATGACTGGAAACACATAATAAAGAATGAATAGAGTATCTTGTGTCTTTAGATTCATTGTAAGATCTGTATAGCGCTTGAAATGAGGGTATTTTGGAAGTGGTTTGAGGAGCATTTAATGGCATCATGTCTTTAAATATAAATGTAGTTCATGGTGTACAGTAGTTCATATAGTTACAAGTGTTATAGTGACATCTTGTGGCCTGTAGGCCTATACAGTGGGTTAGTGTTTTTTTTTTTCATTTCTCAAAATGTCAGTAATAATAGTAGGGATAATACCCTAAAACCCTTTTCAGGCTGTGACCCCCTCAAAATAATCATATTTGAACTGGGGACACCCCCCCCACACACACACACACACACACACACACACACACACACACACACACACACACACACACACACACACACACACACACACCCTGATAAGCACTTGGAATGTAGGAGTTGAGGCTTTACATTTAGGTTGACTCTGTTCCACAGATAAATATTGTGAAAATAGCCGATCTACAAGCTCACAACGCCTCGCAACGCAAGGCGTTGTGAGCTTGTATATTATGTTTGGCCAGTTTTTATAGTAGAGTTTGTTCACTCTGTGGATTACTCTTGATGCAGTAATGGTCTTTTTTCATTGAATTTCATTGAATTTCTTATCTTTTTTTGTCAGGGATTAAAAAGGTCTTAAAAGTCCTTACATTGTCACTTTACTGTCTTCTGGGGGAGTCCCTCGCCCGAATAAAATTGCATTATGTGCATTCATGTGGGGACCCCCAGGGGGTCCCCACATGAATGCACATAATGCAATTTTATTGTGCTTTACAAATTGTCACTTTTAAATAGCAAAGAGGAAGGGTGAGGGCAAGGACACATTCACCGGCTCACTGGCAGAGAGCCATCATGAGAGAAGATAAGGGGAAATGATGTCATAATTACTGTGAGCCACATTCAATTAGGGAAAATTACATTCATTAAAATTACTGAAATTGCAGCTAAAGTGCACTTTGGGCACAGTTTACAAAGGAAATGTTTTAATTGCATGTTTTTTACTTCATGCAAAATCCCATTTGAAAAAAATGACAATGTAATGAATGATGATGTAATTATTACATCCATTAAACCACCTTTAAATGTTTGCTCTCGCACGCCCCCTAGAGGCAGCTCAAGCGCGCCCCACTTTGGGAATCCCTGCCCTATATGATAATAAATGTAGTTCATATCAGTCTTATAGTGACATCTTGTGGCCTGTATAGGTTACTGCTTTTTTTCATCCCAGTAATTTTCAGTAATAATAATTTTACTACAAACTGCTCTTGCTGCTCAGTTATGGCATCAACAATGATGATGGATGGCGTGGACGCGTTCCAGTGACCCCCCTCCCCCCCTCCATTCTGTCATGTATACCAGTACATGTAATGTTCTTAGCCAAGTATCACATGCTTATCAGTAGCCATATGTGAAGGTTTTGACTGCAAATCATGACACTGTTTCACTTTGTCTTACACAGCATTGCATTGGACATTGGTGAACAAAACAAGAGGTTTTAGGTCATGGCTTATCAGGTCTGAATCGTTTTTCTGCTTTGCTGTATTTCACTATTGAAATGTCTCCGGAATTCAGTCCTGATATGATCAACCATTCTGCTCCAGCAGTCCAGAGTCTCACTCCATGTTTATGTCTTGATTGGTCAGGAATTAATTGATGACAATTTGGTAATTCATCTTACCAGGACTGATTTGGCCTTCATAGAAAACAGGAGGTGTTTTGTCTACTGCACATTTCATTACTAAAATATATACAATGCCTGTGTATTTTTAACCACTTAAACCCTTGTATACTTTGTTGACTGGTGTCACCCAGGGGTATATATCCCCCTCCTGTTTTCCCCTGTACACCAAATCTCTGCCATTTTCACTGAATGTTCGCCTAGACGCCTACTATGACCAGAATTGCGACACTATAGGGATTAAGTGGTCAACAGCCCTATATCTGAATCATGGACACTGTTTAATGGTCTCTCAGGCCAACGCTAAATGTATCACAACATGCATATATTATACACGTTAACATTTACATCAAACAGCCCCGCAGCATGTGTGCTTAGTAACATCATTTTAACTCGCATGGCCAGTTTTTGTTTCCAGGGAACTATCAAGGTAAACTGTTGGTACAATTCCAACAACTCCCAGCATCACTGAAACATGAATAATAACCAGTGATATTCAACATCATAGTTTTATTAATATTGATAAAGCTAGGTGTCACTGCAACAGACAGCAGGCGTCAGAACTGTGCAAAACAATCTTAACAAATATACAACCAACAATAGCCATTAATGTTCGACAGGTGTGATGCATACAGGTGTCTTTTAAGCCAGTGGTTTTCAACCCTTTTCATATCAAGGTCCATTATTTATTCTGCATTTGAGCCACGGATTCATCACCATTTGATGAGATTTAGCCTCTCAGACCCAAGACTTGAATATTTTGTTGCCGTTGGATACGATTTTGTCCACAATTCCATGACGTATTGATCGTATTGATGTTGGTACCATAGGAGAGATAACAGGCAAACGTTGATCAAAAGAACAATTCTTTAATTAAGTCATGCAGATGTTTAACTATAATTTAACTCTTGAGAGCGTAAAATGAAACCAAATGGACCCTTACGGTCCATTTGGTTTCATTTTACGCTGGTTTTCATTTTACGCTCATTTTACGCTCTCAAGAGTTAAAGATCTATAAAGGGTCCATTTGGTCACCAACTCCATCATTTAGCTGGGGACCACCTGGAACCCCCTCAAGGACCACTGGTTGAGAACCACTGTTTTAAGCGGTTACAAAAACATAAATTGTGAATTCTAATAGGCCTCTCCTCCATGTTTTGGTTGGCTACGTCATGTTGGGTCGTAGCATGATGAGCAAGGTTTTGTGTGGTATTAGTGCATTAAGGTTTTTATTCCATACCAACATTACACCAGATGATTTAACGATTTAGCACACCTAAAACCAGAGAGCAGGTGGGGGACTAATTAGCTAAATGACCTGGTGGCAGAGCATAATGGAGGACACACAACTGTCATTAGGTCACTTTCTATTCTATCTCTGTTTCACTAACATAATGAAGGCCTACAAGGACTCACCAGAATGCCTCAAAACAGGTCTGATTACACCTTTTTGCACTATCTCGGCCTCATTTTCACCTAACCCTTGTCAAACTTTATCCTGGCTGAGAGCACACAGCCCAAAGCATCAAGACTGTTACATCACAGGACCTTTAGAACAGATACTTACTGGTCTCATTATTCTATTCATTCTATTCTACCAGGGACTGGGGTCGCAAATTAGCCTCGGCTATAAACCCCATGTACAATGCAACGGTCTCATGTTTTATAACTTGATTCATTGTTTTTTTTTGTATTGTCCCTGTCAAATAAACAAATAAATAAAAAATATTCAAAAAAATTAAGGAATCTTCCTCCTACTTCCAGCTGTGTATGCAGGTGATACTTGTATAGTATAGCGGTTTCAATAGCTTGGTGAAAGCTATCTTCCCTCAGTCATGTGACTACTGTATAAACCCATGACAAGCTAACTTAACTCAGGAGGTGTAACAGACCTTCATCAGTGACCAGGCCTTCACATACAACCTGAGTGAAGTACCGTATAAGTGACATATTCCTGTCTTTTCTTTATTGCAGACTTTTCTCAACAAGGCACAAAGGTGAGTTACTGTATCAAATATGACATGAAACATTTATACAAACAGCTACTTTATGTCTACACCTCTTGATCAAAGTGGCTTTTCAACAGGCAGGTTCCTATATTGACTGACTGGAATTTAGCCCTGATGCATCATGAGAAGTCTGCCATTACATTACATTACATTACATTACATTACATTACATTACATTATACAATAGACCGCCGAAGTCTGACGTAATTTACACATCCTTTGTTTGTCTACCTGGTTCGCAGTTTTCCACCCCCGTTCTGAATCCCATAGACGTATTTAATATCGCGTCAAATAAGAACTGTGTTCCAAAAATAAACAAATGACCACGGCGGGTTGACTCTTATGGATATGAAGCATCAACTGACGGTGAGAAAACGCTAATGTTACTTCCGCCAAATTAGTTACATTTTCACCAGAAACAGACTGTATCAAATATAAGTGACTGACTATCATAAACGATACAGAACCTCCTCCCTGACAATAACGCCGACACGCGGTGTTTATTTTTGGACCACAATTCTTATATGAGACGATTCTAAGATGACCCAATGTTATTCTCCATAGAGAAATTACTTCCGCAAACCTGGGGATGAACGAGTGACGTCAGGACTTCGGTGCTCTATAGAATGGGGGGGTTGGGAGGAGGGGTCCGAGCATGTCAGGGGTCAGCGTTATAGGCTACAGGTCAATGACACATGTCCATCAGACAGCAGCAGCTGAGAGCTGCACAGCAGGCGGCCAGAGCCGTCCCCATGCCTCCTCCCATCATACCGCTGTGATGCTCCTGGGGCTTGTCCATCATGTAGACTGTGTGGGAACCATGGGATAGATGGAGGATGGGTGGAATGGAGAGAGAGGCAGAAAGGGTGAGATGGAGTGGGGGGAGAAAGAGATGGATTAGGGGCAGAGGGAGAGACAGAGAGACATTACAATGTTGCACATTTACCATAATACAATAATAAACGGTGGTGGAAAGTAACTATCAGTACATTTACTCAAGTACTGTCCTTAAGTACAATTTTTTTTCTTTTTTACTTCACTGGAGTATTTCCAATTTTCAATACTTTTACTTCTACTCCATTACATCTCAGAGGCAAATGTTGTACTTTTACTCCACTACACTTATTTGAAAACTTTATTTACTAGTTACTTTGCAGATATAGATTATTACATTATAAAACATACATTAACCTCTTTAGCCCTATTTTATACCTAGGCTATTTGAAAATCGCAGATCTACAAGCTCACAACGCGTTGCATCGCAACGCGTTGTGAGCTTGTAGATCTGCTATTTTCAAACATTTTAGTACTTTTACTTTTGGTACTTTAAGTATATTTTTATGCCAATACTTTTGTACTTTTACTCAAGTAACATTTATGAGCACAGGCCTTTTACTTGTAACAGAGTATTTTTATATTCTGGTATTGCTACTTTTACTTAAGTAAAATATCTGAGTACTTCTTCCACCACTGATAATAATAATAAATGTACGGTCCATTGTCTCAGAGGCCTAGTGATGACCTGACCGTATATCGTACCTGTATTTTTGGGCGGGACTCCATACGCTGGGCCATACGCTGGGCCAACGGGGGGCCCACCCTGGTAGCCCTGGTGGTAACCTGGCTGAGAAAGGTATGGCCCGGGGGGTCCCTGATACCCGGCCGGTGGGGGGTAACCCGTGGCAGGGGGGTAGCCCTGAGTGGGGTACCCGGGATAAACGCCGGGCTGGGGGTTGTAGCCTGGTGATAGACCAAGGAGAAGTCAAGTCAGACAGCTAGAGGCAGGAAAAAACATTGAGAGATCTGAACAGCTAGATGCCAAAAGCAATAAAAAGAGCGATCAGAAAACGAGGAGCAGGAAAAAACAAGGAGAGGTCAGAGCAGTGTTGACTTTGACAGCAAATTTTGATTTAGTTTTCGTCATAGTCTTTTGAATAAAATTCCATTTACTTTTAGTCATATTTTAGTCATCTGAGATGTTTTCGTTTTTGTCTAGTTTTAGTCGACTAAATATCATAAGATTATAGTCGACTAAATCTACAGTTGATTTAGTCGACGACAGTATGCCAGGCCTTGATGGCGTCGTAATGGCTGATTTATCACTTGCTTGGTTACATGCTGAAAATAGCCGATCTACAAGCTCACAAAGCGTCGCAGCGTGACGCGTTGTGAGCTTGTAGATCTGCTATTTTCAGAGCGCAACACTCGAGCACAACCAAACATAAAATGACTTGTCTTTTAGTTCTACTGGATCTCTTCTCCACTAGCCAACATCTCTTCTCACCAACATTTTAGTCTAGTTTTTATTTGTTGACCAAATTGTCAATTTATTTAGTCTTAGTTTTATTCATCATAGCTTAGTTTTTATTTAGTTTTCATCATTGAAAAAAGGTAGTCGACCAACATTTTTCGTCATACTGTTAGTCGACAAAATCGACACTGTCACTGGTCAGAGATCCAGAGAGCAGAAAAAACAGCAGTTAAAAAACATTTTCAAATAGTTCAAATAGCCAATCTACAAGCTCGATGTAGATCAGTTAGTTGAACTATTTGAAAATGTTTTTAAAAATAGTAAAAAAATTGCAAAGAAGTTCCGGGATAATGGGTAAGGCATCGGCGAAAATAGGGCCCATAGTGAGGAATGCAACAAGCAGTTTGACGCTGAGGGTCTCGGTACCTTGAGGGAAGCCAGGGGCCGATGGGCCGTAGGGAGGAGGGTTATCAATATTCATCTGGAGATGGAAGGATGAATGGACAGAGGGATGAACAGGCAGAAAGAGGAAAGGACCACAAGGAGGCTGTTATTTTCTCTGGATGGATGAATCCGGATCAATCTAGATGAGAAAGCGAAACAGATGAGCTCAAACTAACGATAGAATCTAAAGACCAGAAGCTGCCCACAGAACACTGAGAATGTCTTTGACCCAAGTGAGTGTCCTTTGAGTTGTGTTTCTATCTTGCAATCTTGATAGTTTTATCATACAACAGGCAGAAGTGCTTGTTATTGCTCTGACGACGCATGGCTTCATGTCCCAAAGCGAAGCGTCAATCAGCGTGTTCAGGCTTTGGTACCCAGCATTGGCCAGGTCATTGAATGAGAAATACGCTCTCTCCTCCTCCTCTGTCCCCCCCGTTCCTCCCTCTCTCGCTGCCCCCCCCCCCCTCTCTCTCTCTCACTGATCGAGCTCTGGTCTATCATCACACACAACCTCCTTCTCTCCCTCCCTCCTCCATGTTAATGAAAGAGGTGACCTATAGGGCCCTGGGAAGGCTTTTTAATGAACAGATGTGTTTTTAGAAGTGATTTAAAAGATTCCAGAGAATTGTCTTTTCTGATTGCCAAGGGTAGGGTGTTCCATAGCGTATCCATTTTTGCAATGGTTCTGTTGATAAAAAAGTTGATAAAAGCAGGTTTGGACGACTTTTTTGACTTGGACATTGAATGTGAGGTCAGAATCCAAGAAGACACCTAGATTTTTGGCGACCGGTTTCACCGCGCTGGATAGGCTGCCCAGGTCGTCTTTTTAAGAGGCTTGTCAGATTTTGGGGACCGAAGAGAACCATCTCAGTCTTATCTGTGTTCAGCTGGAGGAAGTTTTGTGACATCCATGAATTTATGTCAGCGAGGTAGGCCCTTAGGTAGGCCCCGGACCAGTGGTTTTCAACCACTGGTCCGGGGACCGCCAGTGGTCCTTGGGGGGGTACCAGGGGTCCCCAGCGAAATTAGTTAACATAGCGTCACAATCATTTTAACCACTTAGCTTTGGCTATTCAAAAATAGCAGATATACAAGCTCATAGCACGGCACCGAGTGCCGCGCTATGAGCTTGTAGATCTGCTATTTTTGAAAAACATTGAAAAGGTTTGCATATCTTTGCTTCTGGGGGTCCCTGGCACAAAATATTTTCAAATGGGGGTCCGCGGCCAAATGTGTATCATTTTAGGGGTCCTTGGCATGAAAAAGGTTGAAAACCACTGCCTTAGACCATCCAAGCTTCCAGCGGTTGGGACATATATTTATGAATCATCCGCATAGCAGTGGAAGCGAAGCTTATGCTTGCGGATGATGTGACCTAACTCCAGCATGTAAATGGAGAATAGTAGGGGTCCAAGAACAGATAGAACAGCCAGCCAGCCAGCCAGAAGCAGCAGGCCTCTCCCAACAACCACGGCTTTAGGTCCTGGACTGTGTGCAAGGACTCCGTTATGATGACTACCACTGAAATCTCACTCTGATGAACACGTTCTATTATGCTCATGCGGTGCCTGTGGCGTCCCGCTGGGATTAGAGTATCAGCTAAATTGCTCAAATTGGACTGACGGTGAGTGAGTCACGGTCTGGTGGTTGGTGCTGGTCAGACGGTCGTGCGGTCAGGAGGACGAAAACAAAACCATCACCATCTCTCTGTGTTTGTTGTTATGGTCATGCTGTTGAGCCAACAGTATGAGACACGAGACCCTGGCTGACTGACATGGGTTGGATGGATGCCGCGGAGGACATTATATTGAGTTATGTGCAGTGTGCCCAGAACATGAGATGCTTAGCAACCGTGTCAGTAATATTGTTGTACTCCAAACATGCAAATCCCGGATACCAGTGGTGGAATAAAGTACTCACATTTACTGCAATGTAGACATACTCTGTTACAAGTAAATGTGCGGAATTCAAAAGAGTAAAAGTACAAACGTATTGGTATCAAAATGTACTTAAAGTATACCAAAAGTAGAAAGTACTCATTATGCAGAAGTTTTCAAATGTCTAAAATGTATAAACATCTTTTGAACATAGCTGATCTACAAGCTCACAATGCGTCGCATCGCGACACAAATATTGGTTTCGGGAGGAAGAGAGAGCCTATTTCTCATTCAATAACCTGGCCAATGCTGGGTACCAAAGCTTGAACACACTGATTGATCCTTTGGGACCTGACGCGATGCGTTGTCAGAACAATAACTGTGTGTGTGTGCGTGTGCGTGTGCGTGTGCGTGTGCGTGTGCGTGTGTGTGTGTGTGTGTGTGTGTGTGTGTGTGTGTGTGTGTGTGTGTGTGTGTGTGTGTGTGTGCTTGTGTGTGTTTTTTGTGCAGTGCAGTGGCCCCCCCTCCGCCATTGACTTGCAAATACCCCTTACTGCTGAACAACACCAGAACATTATCTGAGTATAATCCATCCAGCAAATAAACAGTAATGCACTTTGTCCAACAACAACGAGCCATTTGGGGAGGTGAATAAGTCACCTGACCCACAGGCATTACTAATGCTATAGCTATTGGGTCAGGAGTGTGGTGGTGAGTTATGTGATGGATGACATTGTGAGGTTAACCCTCCTGAAGCACAGAGAGAGACAAACAACAGCTCATGTCCTGTGTTTACTGTCTGACTGCGCTGAATGGAGGCCTTGTCACATAACAAGGGACAGCTCTCCCCCTGCCTTGTGACCTTGTGTGTGTGTGTGTGTGTGTGTGTGTGTGTGTGTGTGTGTGTGTGTGTGTGTGTGTGTGTGTGTGTGTGTGTGTGTGTGTGTGTGTGTGTGTGTGTGTGTGTGTGTGTGTGTGTGTGTGTGTGAGTGAGAGAGAGAGCGATAGCTGAGGAGGTACATTCCTCTGTGTTGTATAGTTTTGACTCAAGAAGTGCAGTGGGTTTGCTGGTGAGATGCTAGCTAATTACACTGAAGCTGATTGACACATACAACATAAACTTTACATACAAAAATGGCACAAACTCAGTAGAACCCTGAGTGTTCCTAGTTAAACTAACCACTGTATTAACTCTGAGTTAAATTAAACTGAGGATTTTACTGTGTACAGGACAATCTTTACAGAAGCCGTGCCATTTGCACTTTAAACGATGCACAAAATGAATTACAATATGTCCAGTTGATATAGGACCTAGTTATTTCTGTGTAATTATATCTATAGGCCTATTGTAGGCTACATCGTTTACCTGTTTATTCTACAAATTGCATCTTCTTGTTACATAGAAAAATATTTACACAAATGGTATCCTAGTAGATAGTTTTATTTCAGTAGCATGCATGGGAATCATTTTGGTGATATTGAAATCTAAACACAGTGGCACCCAGAAAGTGCTTTTGCAGAACTCTAGGCTACTACTGTATTTCATTTTCTAGATTGCACGCACCTGTTCTTACTAAATACAGACTGTGACAGAACTGTGACAAATGCAGATCTACAGCATGTACTTGACTTTGACATCCATTCCAGTAAATGACTTTGTTTTGTTCACTGTTAAAGCCCCGTCCTTGTAATAACAGCCTAATTGTGGCACAATTTGAGCTTAATAAATCCCCAGATTCAGCCCAGTATAGTTTGACAGATTGCTGCTGTCTGCATCTCAAACAGCCCAATCTGGTAAAAGCTTAAACGTTTTGGCAAAAATAAACCCCAAAACTGGGCCAGAACATCATTGAATTGAGTTAAACTTCATGTCTCTGTAAATATGGATTAAAAGGATAGATTAGGAAACAGCTTTAAGGACATTTTTCAGACTTACCATCAGTAGAATTCAAACATTAGTTGAATGGTTCAACTTGCCCTTCTATTTGTCCAGGTTATCCTAAGATAAACTAAAGCAGCTGTTTCTGTTGAACAGTTAAAAGTCCTGCAGTTTCACCAGTCAGTTGATAATAGAGCTGCTGCTGCCTGGAGGAATAGATGACAGTCTGTGGGCTGAGTCTCAATACTTGAATACTCCTTCCTCCCTCCTCCCCTCCTTCCTCCCTTCCTCCCTCCCTCCATTATCATGCTACCAGTGGTGTAAAAAGTACTCACATTCTTTACTTAAGTAAAAGTATAAATACTAGCAATGTAAAAGTCCGGAATTCATAATACATATACATTTTGATACAAAAGTATTGGTATCAAAATGTACTTAAAGTACCAAAAGTAGAAAGTACTCATTATGCAGAATGTCCTGTTTCACATAGTTTAAAAAACAACTTTAACAGATCTACAAGCTCATTGTGAGCTTGCAGATCGGCTATTTTCAAATGGCCGAAGTTTAGGGCTGAAGTGGTTTTGTAATGTTAGTCAAAATCTACAAAGCCTAACTAGTAACTAAAGTTTTCAAATAATTGTAGAGGAGTAAAAGTAAAAAATACCTCAAAATTGTACTTAAGTACAGTACTTGAGTAAATGTAGTTACTTTAAACCATTGCTTATAGGGTACATTTTTAAACCTGTAAGAAAACAATCAAATTAACATAATAAACGTTACATTTAAACCATTATAACTCTATGATTTAAACCATTATTTAATGTCCAGCCCATTTAAACCATTATAACTCTATGATTTAAACCATGAATTAATGTACAGCCCTTTTAAACCATTATAACTCTATGATTTAAACCATGAATTAATGTACAGCCCATTTAAACCATTATAACTCTATGATTTAAACCATTAATTAATGTCCAGCCCATTTAAACCATTATAACTGTTAACATATGCTCTCCATTGTATCTGTATGTATACTCTTATTTTGAAGCGCACAACAGGAAGTGCTTGTTACTGACACTATAAAATAGTGACTTAATAAATATGCCCTAGTTCAAAGTGAATGGGTTGAGATGATGCCTGATGTCTCCTTGTCCTCCTTATTCCTCCGTCTATATTATTTCACTGAAGTATTGTGGTACACATGCAGATCGCTGTTGTGTTGCTCTGCTAACAATAACTCTATGATTTAAACCATTAATTAATGTCCAGCCCAGTTAAACCATTAACTCTATGATTTAAACCATTAATTAATGTCCAGCCCATTTAAACCATTATAACTCTATGATTTAAACCATTAATTAATGTCCAGCCCATTTAAACCATTATAACTCTATGATTTAAACCATGAATTAATGTCCAGCCCATTTAAACCATTATAACTCTATGATTTAAAAGCACTTCAAACTCAAACGAGGCTGCTCCATCATTCTTTGGCCACAGGAGGGCGTCATAACACAACGCAACAGAGACAAGGCTCTCTCTCTCAGAGCGTGTTGCTGAACACTGTTGGCTACCTTATACTTATAGACAGCGGTCCACCATGCATAATGTCATTATCTAGGCTTCCATAAAAGCAACACTTACAAGCAACCATGATACCATATAATAACATGGTTATCGGCTGCAACCGTGTCGCTGTGTTTCTGCTGCTTGGTAAGTAGACGGTTCTAGACCACAGCACAGGCTGCAGCTAGTAGCAGCTAATGGAATGTTGACAGACATGGAACCTACATAGCCATGGACGCTCGTCTGTCACAAGCGTCATGGCGCAACTTGTTCCTGGTTTTGGACATTTCTCCAATTACATCCCGTGCATCTACATAAACGTTCAGATTTCAAATATGAAGTGCTGACCACACGGCTACGGATGTAACAAGTTGAAACGCTTGGGTCTAAGTACCTGTATCTTCCGTATTGTTCAATAAAAAAGCATTTTAATCCGATTGGTGGCCATTTTTCTCATAGAGTTATGATGTATCAGAGTGCAATACACCTCCCAACCGATAAGGTCGCGTAGTTGAAAGCATGAAGGACATTTTGGGGAAATGGTCACCGATTGGATTAAAATGCTTTTTATTGAACAATACGGAAGATATGGGTACTTAGACTCAGGCGTTTTAACTTATTACATCCATGGTAGTTGGGTCAGCACTTTATATTAGAAATTTGAGCTTTTATGTAGATATACGGGTTGTAAATGGAGACATTTCCAAAACCAGGAACAAGTTGCACTATGTTTCAGGGATGGGAACCTACAGAGTCAAGCGGGTCTGTTTACCCATTCCCAGGTAGCAACTGAGCGTGACCGCTGACGTCAGGCTGGTAGTTTCGGGGCGTGCGGGGCGTGGGGATAGACCGACAACGCTGGTCTGTCCCCACGCTGAAGGGGTCTCGCTCATTGAAATGCGTGGCGATGTTTGGTTCGCCCACGTGCTGGACCGTGGCTTTTAGGTGTTATAAATAACAGACAATTAACCTAGTAATACAGATTGTTTTGGAGTATGGAGTAACATGAGCCAGCCACCCCATATGTCCAGGAACCCAAAAATCATTAATATCATGTAGTAGTATAATTTATGAATTAGGTTTTGATCATAGAGTGTACAGAATAAACAGGGCTACTAGAATGACTGTTTCTGGAATATGAACTGAATGATTTCATTGAGCTCTTGATATACAGTATAATTGTAGCATACTAGATCAGATGGTCTGTCCTGCTACATGTACCCTACCATTTATTTGTTCAGAATTTGGGTATTATCTGGGTAAGATGAGCAAGTGGGGTTGGGGTAAATTGAGCCTTAAATCAATGAGAAAACATTCTTAAAATAATATTTGTACTCAACATGGCTGTCTTAGTTAAAAGGATCCCTGGCTAATGAGCCAAATAAGCCTTAATACATTATAATTGCCCTCTATAACTAAAATAAAAAATGTAAAACACCTTAAATATTGTATTTATTTTAGAAACAGTTAATTTCAGTCAATAGGGACAATGCCTGTCGCAAGTTGATGATGTCATTTGTCCATGTTATGGAATGTATTTTAAAATAAAAAACATTTTTTATCTCCATAAATTCCATAGGGCTAGACCACACATGGACAAATGACATCATCAACTTGCGACGTTTTTTGCGATTTTATTTCTAAAATAAATACAATATTTAAGGACAATTATAATATACAGTATTAAGGCATATTTGGCTTATAAGCCAGGGATCCTTATGAAGACATGCAATAGTCCAGTGGTTCTCAACCTTTTCAGGCCGCGAGACCCCCCAAATCATAATGATATTTGAACTGGGAACCCTCCACCCTGATAAGCACATGGAAGATAAATATTGTGAAAATAGCATATCTACAAGCTTACAACGCCTCGCGTTGTGAGCTTGAAGATCGGCTATTTTCAATAATCTTTGCCTCTTATATTATTTGAAATTGTGGTTGAGAACCACTCAGGATTCACTAATTATCTTGCTACTTTATAGATACAGTAGATCTAGATAATTAGTGAATCCTGTTATTTCAGTATTTATTGCCATAACTCCCCACATGGACTGAAGTTCATCTTTCCTCCAGGTCTTTATTCCTGCTGCGGGGCTGCTGGCAAAGACACACAACACAATTATGTAAGTATGGTCTCCAAATGAGTCCATTGTGCATTATCAGTAGGCCTATGTGTGTATGGGTGAATTGGAATAACTGTAATACAAGACACATGTACAATATTTAACAATATTTTATACTTTTGGCTATTCAAAAATAGCAAATCTACAAGCTTGACAGCTTGTACATCTGCTATTTTTTGAAAAAGTTTGAAAAATAGTTATTGGGACAATTTTGAATGATTTAGAAATGCAAATTTTCTCTTCTGGGGGTCCCTGGCACAATATGAATTTGGGGGTCCTTGACATCCACTGCCAGAAAGTTGATGAGGATGATGATGATATTGTTTTGCTTTCTAAATGATAGACATATCATTGTTGTTGTCACTGCAGGCAACAGAGAGTCACACTGCACACAGTCCTCCTGGTGGTAAGTAGGCGTATTGCTAGCCCTGGTCCAGAGCGTTAAGGCAGGTACACACTGCAGGATATTTGGTCCGATTATGCTGTCCGCGACTTTTTTTGGCGCTCGCCGACAAAACCTCCCGATCTGACGCAGATCGGCCTTTGATCGGTGAGATAATGCTCGCTGTGTGTGAAAGGCTCTGCGAGACGATCTGGCCGCGGTCATCTGCTCTGCGATGGCTTTCCGACCGTTTTCAAATAACTACCTCGTTAGATATTCAGGTCTGTCCCAGACTGAAAATCATACAATGTGAAAGGGTCTGAGATGAGTCTGCGAGTAGATCAGCGCCACAGCCAATGAGAGCACATTACAGCAGCCACCGTGGCTAGGAGAGGATCAATGGACCTGACCAAACAGCAACAAACAGACCCTCCCCCACAATATTACCGTCCAGTCCTGTTTTAAGTTAAACATTATAAAACTGAAGGAGAGAGAGAGAGAGTGTGTGTGTGTGTGTGTGTGTGTGTGTGTGTGTGTGTGTGTGTGTGTGTGTGTGTGTGTGTGTGTGTGTGTGTGTGTGTGTGTGTGTGTGTGTGTGTGTGTGTGTGTGTGTGTGTGTGTGTGTGAGTGTGTGAGTGAGTGAGTGAAGCATGTCTGTCACTCGGGAACCCGTGCCTTGTTGTTGCCAGAGAAATAAGCAACCAGATCTATGAAAACAAGCGACAGGCAACATGAGCACTTTTTTGAAAATATCTACCAGGTCACGTTGTAGATAGGCTATTTTCAAAGAAGAACATCTTGAAAAAAATTGAAAATTGTCGAATGTTTTCCAAATCCACAGATCTTGTATGGGGGTCAATGGCACAACATATTATTTTCAGAATTTGAGAGTCCTTGCCATGAAAATGTTTGAGAACAACTGGTTCAAACAACATTAGGAAACAAGTCCAAATAAGCAACTACACTTTCAAGCAACTCTACAGAAAAACAATACCAACGTCGCTTATAATAAGCGGACATGGCAACACTGCGTGCGTGCTGCGTAGCCTACTTGACGAGAGAGAGAGAGATAGAGAGAAAGAGAGAGACGCATCACGGGAGACGTCAATTAAAATGACTTGGAATAAAAACAAATGTATGTATTGGGTCTGATCCTGGATAGCATCCTAGTGAACTATCCTACAGTGTGTAATCCCTGGTCGGGGATCAATCTATAGTGAACCACAACGATATATGACAGCCGATTTCAAGAAATAAACTCCTGCAGTGTGTAATGCCCAACGATCAGATGAATCCCGACCACTTTAAAAGTCCTACAGTGTGTACCTGCCCTTAGTGAGTTCTCTCTAACGCCCTGCCAGGCGCTCGGCTCTACTCGTAGACAAGGAATTCCACTGGCCTGCGAGGGCTGTAGTACAAATAAACAAAACCACTTTGTTACTCACCGAAACAAAGAATATTTTGTGTTGTTGAAGGTCTATTTTCGGAGGTGCAAAGCCTCTCAGCACCCCACCTTCTCTGTAAAATACAATTTTTGGGCAGAAAATAAAATATGACCGCCAGACGGAAATTATTTTATTCACTCCACTGCGCCCTCTACAGATCTGGTCAATGGTAATTTAGATTGATTGTATTGAATTCCACTGCCTCGCAGGTCAGTGGAATTCCTTGTCTATGAGCAGAGCCGAGCGCCTGGCAGGGCGTTAGAGAGAACTCACTAACGCTCTGGACCAGGGCTAGCGGATTGCATGATGCATCCCATAGGAAAACGTAAATGAATATTTACAGCATATTTTCACATTATATTTGATATCTCCCTCAGTGATCCCCACCTCCTCAACATTTGTGTGTGTGTGTGTGTGTGTGTGTGTGTGTGTGTGTGTGTGTGTGTGTGTGTGTGTGTGTGTGTGTGTGTGTGTGTGTGTGTGTGTGTGTGTGTGTGTGTGTGTGTGTGTGTGTGTGTGTGTGTGTGTGTGTGTGTGTGTGTGTGTGTGTGACTGACTGTGCCCTTTTATTTTTTCAACAATATATTTCAAGACATATTTTTCCATTTTACTTTTTTGCAACATATATGCTTTGGCTAAACAAAATGAATCCAAGACACTCTTCTTTAGGTAAAAAAAACAACAAAAAACTTTAATGTCAGTCACTTTGGCAAAAGAAATCTGCCAAAGTGTTTGAGCCCAAAGGTGGCCTAGAAAACATGTAAAAATAACCACTAGAGGTCAGTATAAGAATACAAACAAGTCAAAAGAACATCATAGTAAATGCTATACATTTTTTTTAAATGCACCAAAAAGCCAGAATTGCCACACCACCACCTTCTCCTCAACCTTAAATTGGCAAATGTTCCCAAAATGTGAAATAAAAAATGCATTCTTTGGAAAATTGTTGAAAACAATTATACATGATTTAAACAGGCACGGTACATCATCATCAGACCTACATTGACCCTTCACCCTCTTGTTAATGCCCATAATGACTGGCTATCCACAGGTTTTGTAGCAATTGTAGAAATATCAGGCCTTAAATGGCATTAAAACATTTAATGAAAAATGAAAAAAGTTAGAAATGGAAGTTAGAAATGTATGTACCGGTAGATGTATGTGATGAAAAAGAATAGTGCCCAGAGTTCTCTGGTGCCCACTCTTCCGGTTTCCATTTGGATAATAGATCACCTTCGCTCTTCTGATGGTGAGAGGAACATGAGTGGTCCTCAATTTGTCCATACACGGACAAATGTGTCCGTGGCAAAGACTTGGTCTTGTCCGTGGCAATATTTGTTATAATGTTCTTATTTTGACCATAAGACCCAATTACTGAATGTCAGTCTCCAGGTTTTCTTCAGAAAATGTATGACTCTGATTTACTATGACACTATGTATGGTACATTAGGAGTCCTACTAGTACTAATGCCTGGTTCTCAAATGTTTTATTTGCAACAACCACCATAACTCTGAGAGTGTACAGAACCAGTGTACAGAACCAGAGAGTGTACAGAACTCTGAGAGTGTACAGAACCAAATGGACCCTTACGGGTCCATTTGGTTCCATTTGTGCACTCTCAGAGTTATAGACCTGTTATATGGTCATTCAGGGTTAGCTCTTTATGTGTTTCTGGTAATATTATTGTCCACTCATTTTGTATGTCTGTCGCAAAAATGGAATTTTGACCAAAATGTCCACCACAAGACAGCATGGTGATAGTCTCGCATCTCCCAGACTGTTGCCTCCCACAATTTTCAAATATTTCCGGTCATACAGTCTGGGACTCGGAAGCTCTGATCATGATTAGAATATAAACCGGATATGAAGCCTCCTCCCCACTTCCGTTTCGTCTTTACAGTCGCGCAAATTTACCCTAATATAAATACAAATCATCTAAGTATATTTAGCTTGCTGCTTAGCAGAAATGGAAATAAAATAATAAAATGTAAAGATATTTTAAAATATATTTTCGTGAACGGAAGTGCCAGCTTCCTCTCTCGGATTTCGGGAGTTGTAGTTCCAGACTCTATATAGCGTTCAGAGAGTCTGGCTACGCGAGACTAGCATGGTGATGACCCCTGTACATGATCAATCAATACCAATAGCTGAGAAGGACTTACCACCATGAGCTTCCCTGAAGTGCTTCACTATTGCATAATCAGAGTTTTGATCCAGCCTAGTGATCCTGCAGGCGTCGTTTGGTACGCCCTACATGAAAGGCATCGCATTAAAACAACAAAGAATATATAACATGGGTGGTGTTAAAATTGATTAAGTGATTGATTATTGATATGTAACATAGTCACTGGATGGGTAAAGCCTTTTGACTTAACTTTACACCCATTAAGACCGGGAACGCATCTCTTGTCATTTTAAGATTTATTTGGCTATAAAAAAATGTGCAGATATACAAGCTCATGGCAATCTTTGAATCAAATTTTTAACTAAAATCTTTGCTTCTGGGGGGTCCCTGGAACAACATATTTTGAGATGGGGGGTCAGCGGCCAAATACATATCATTTTGGGTGGTCCTTGACATGAAAACAGTTTGAGAACCACTGATATTATATGATAACATACGTTTAAAAAAAAAACTGTTTAGAAGACATTTGTAGAATCCCCAGAAGCAAAGATTATTATGACTTCAAATCAATATCACGATTATTTCAAACTTTTGTCTCGATTCCGATTAATAAAGGGTTATAAAAAATAAAACAAAAACCGTGCAAATGGCAGATCTAAAATCTACAAGCTCACAGCGCGTCACTATGCGGCGTGATCTATTTCAATATATCTTTTCGTTAATTGACCAGCCCTAGTTGGTGCTCTCTTAAATGTAAAAACTATAGGGGTTCATGGGATTACCTCTAGTAAGGAAGGTCTCATCACATTGAATCAGGTCCCAATTCCTTTTAACCCATTAAAACCAGGAAGGCATCTGCATCATTTTAACCACTTTAACCATTATTTTATTGATTGGCTATTCAAAAATAGCAGATCTACAAGCTCATAGCGCGTCACTTTGTGTCTATGAGCTTGTAGATCAGCTATTTTTGAAAAATTGGGGATTTTGGTTTTGCAAATCTTTGAATATATATATATTTAACTAAAATCTTTGCCCCTGGAGGTCCCTGCCCGGAACAAAATATTTTTAGGTGGGGGTCCGCGAGCCTAATGCATATCATTTTGGGAGGTCCTTGACACGAAAAAGTTTGAGAACCACCGATATAGAAACATACGTTTTTCTGAAAGCAAACTACTGATTTAGAAGACATTTTGTCCTCAGGTCTAAATGGATTAATTTTCTTGAGTACATTGTACGCTTGTTGGCATTTTGCACAACAAACAGAAGTATGACAAATGTGTAGAGGAAGAGTGGCTATCCTGGCAAGAAAGCTGAGGGGTGTACTTTGTTTGTACCATGCTTTCAAATGTTGGTTTCTGTAGAATGGAAAAAGATCAACTTTGACATCAAAATCACTCGAGGAAATGAAAGTCCTCGAGACAAATCTTGAATGTGAATGTCTGTGAGAGGAGTACCTGATAAATTGATTACATTCTCTGCTCCCCTGTAGCTTCTGTGGTTGTGATTTGATTTGATTTTGGTAAAAAATAAATGCAAGTTCCAACAAAGTATAACTTCAACCCAGGAGGTTGTGCACATAAATTGTAATGAAACACTTATTGTCTCCGCCAGGCCGAAGGCGTGGCGAGATAGTATGTTTTGCACCCTGTCCGTCCGTCCTTCTGTCTGTGAACAGCTAATCTCCGGCACCGTTGGCCTGGTCGCAGCGAAACTTTGCACACACACTCCCTGGATGCCAATTCCGAACCTCTGCCCAAATTTTTTAAAATTTTCACATGGGCCTGTTATAGTGCCACCAGGTGGCCGATTCTACCTGACCTGGCGGAGACCTGTGTTCCGAGGAGCACTTTTTATAGTTTCCATTGTGGTCCAGAACAAGTTCTCTTGTTCTGTTGTCCCTTGGCTCCCTCGTTTGGGGAGAAAAGTCTAAAACAATTATTTGTTTGATGCTGATGTGTTGGAATCCTCTTCTTCACATTGTATTTTGAAATATGTTTATCGTCTGTTATCATGGTTTACCTGAACGCAATTAATATTGCACGTTCTTTTTGGACCAATTACCAATATTCAGTGTCTTCGTTTTAGCTGTTTCTCTAAACGTAGTTATACTGTAAAGTCATGAGTGTTAGTTTAACTCTGAAAGTGTACAAATGTAACCCTTTTGTACACTTTGACATTTTCTGATTTAAACAATGTATGAATTAACACTGAAGATTTTACTGTGTATGACTTCATTGACTGCCACCCAAAAAAAGTGGAGAGTGCTATGGCTTCCCAAGGAGGAAAAAAATCCAATGCAAAGAACAATTGAGGAGAGCGACCACTGTACAATGCAAAATAATAGTTTTAATGCCTTAAAACAGCTATTTATTATGTATTTATTTACCATTTTTGTTTACGCAAATAAACACAATTGGCTTAAAATCTTAGACTAGCCTACTCAACAACTAATTTTTTGTACAAGAACTCTTCCTCGGGCAGAAAATGATGAGCAATTGTGTACATTGGTCTCCCTCAATTGTTTTTTTGCGTTGACTTTATTGACTGAAATCATTGATTGTATATGATTGCTTTCATTGACTATACAGTAGCTCAGCATTTAATACAGCGTGTAGATGGCAGGCACCTCTAGATGCTGCAAGATGAAGTGGAGACAGACACAGTATCATCCACTGACCTATTGGCCCTGTATGCAATCAGATTGGGATCTAGTGCAGCAGTGGAAAAATGTTTACATGCACCATACGCTCAAACACTTTCATTCATTACAACAGATGTTAAGGCTTCAGAAAAAAAGAAAGGGTCTGGGTGCTCGGAAGTTAAAAAAAAAGTGTAGCGAAGGTGCTAGTGTGATTTTGACAGCAAATTTTGATTTAGTTTTAGTCATATTTTAGTCTAGTTTAAGTCGACTAAATATCATAAGATTATAGTCGACTAAATCTACAGTTGATTAAGTCGACAAAAAAATATTTTGGCGGTGCCTTGATGTCGTCGTAATGGCTGATTTTACACTTGGTTGCATGCTGAAAATAGCCGATCTACAAGCTCACAACGCGTCGATCTGCTATTTTCAGAGCGCAACCAAACATAAAATGACTTGTCTTTTAGTTCTACTGGATCTCTTCTCCACTAGTCCCTCGCCAACATTTTGGTCTAGTTTTTATTTGTTGACGAAATGGTCAGTATATTTAGTCTTAGTTTTAGTCATCATAGCTTAGTTGTTATTTAGTTTTCGTCAGTGAAAGAAGGTAGTCGACGAACATTTCTCGTCATAGTTTTAGTTGACGAAATCAACACTGGAAGGTGCTTCGCTACACTTTGGTAGGGGACTGAAAACATGCAACAAATGAAAAAAAAACAAGGCACTCTTCTGGTGAAAAAAGCCTTTATCGATGTGGCTATTTCATAATGGAATCTGTTAAAAACTGTGATGAGATGTTAAAGTAATACTAGGTAACTTTTTCAACAAAACTAAAGTAAAATTGTATATATTTTGTGAGTGGCAAATGTTTCACAACACCCACTCCATGAATTTCACCCCCGAAAGCCTTTTCTATTATATTTTCTATTGAAACGGTGGCTAGGGTTGTCATTCCCGCGAAAATGGCGTCATCCAGCCGGAAAACGTAAACGGAAATGCACCGGTTTTCTGTTTGGCCAGGAACTACCGCACCGGTTTCCTGTTTGGCCAGGAACTACCACGCTAATAACAAAAAGGAATCTCACGCTGTTTTTAAGAGATTGTAGGATTTGAAGATTGAAAAACAACAGCAAAAGAAAACACAGCTCACGGTAACTAAAGCTCCACTGGCTAAGAGAAACGATCCACAGATAGTATAAAACAATGAAAAGAACGCTTTTTGAAACGCTTCCGTCTACCGGTGAAAACAAATGGAATTCTGGGTAACGCAGGAATAAACGAACGGCCTGCAGTGACGGTAATGACCAGCAGAGGCTGCTAAAAATCGTTATTTGTGGACCTGCATTGTATTACTTTAAGGCTTGTTATCATGTAACCACTTTCAACTCTGCGTCCCTATGTTGGGCATGTCATTATAGGCTAAGGCTAGCATGTCATTATAGACTAAGGCTAGCATCCTTCCTATATTAAAATTGGCTTGTGGGAGGGCCGGCCGGCGGAACACGGCCATGTCACTACGTCTCAGACATAACCATAAACATTTACACACAAGTACATTTACTCAAGTACTGTACTTAAGTACAATTCTGAGGTATTTTTACTTTACTGGAGTGTTTCCAATTGTCTATACTTTTACTTCTACTCCACTGCAGTTATTTGAAAACTTTAGTTACTAGTTACTTCGTAGATTTTGATTATTATTATAAAACATACATTGACCACTTCAGCTCTATATACACTTCGGCCATTTGATAATAGCCGATCTACAAGCTCACAATGCGTCGCATAGGAGCTTGTAGATCTGCTATTTTCAAAAGATTTGTATACATTTGAAAACGTGTGAAATGGGACATTCTGCGTAATGAATACTTTCTACTTTTGGTACTTTTAAAGGGGAAGACCACTCATTCTCAACATGAACTATGTCTTTAATACACCTTAGAGCTGTTGTGTGGAAATAAGAAAAAAGTCCCCCCCCCCAGTGACATACGCAGGGTGTACTTTTGGGCGGAGCCAAAAATACACCCTGCGTATGTCACTGATCACATGACCTCAATCAATTATCCAGTTTTAGGCAACATAGAGGGGGGGGGGGGGACTTTTTTCTTATTTCCACTTGTAACGGAGTATTTCTACATTGCAGTATCTATACTTTTACTTAAGTAAGAAATGTGAGTACTTTTACCACCACTAGTTAAAACTAGAACAAGGTCTCCGCCAGGTCAGGTAGGTTATTGTGGCCTCCTGGTGGCGCTATATTAGGCCAATGTTTAAAGGGTGCCATTTGTTCTTAGGCCTTGCACGGCAATCGGACACTGCATTCATGGTTTGAGGCATTTTGTGTAAAAAAAATGTTTTGCTAAATTAGACCTGCTGGTGGCGCTATAACAGGCCAATGTTAAAAGGGTGGCACTTGTTCCTCAACATAGTGTGAATGTGCGTACAAAGTTTGACCGCAATCGGACGGTGCGTTCATGATTTGCGGAATTTTGTTCAAAACAAGCCACTACTGCAAACTTTAGATGTCAATCTTAGCCAATGAGGATGGAATATGAAAAATAAAACACATCCATCTTGATCACATGACTATGGAGATCATGTGTACCGATTTGCGTGAAATTTGGATAAAATCGGAAGGAGTAATATAAAAAAAATAGTTTTACATAAGTCGGCCTCCTGGTGGCGCTATAAAAGGCAAATGTGAAAAATGCAGGGCAAAGGTTTTTCCTTGACCTCTAGGTGCGCATACAAAGTTTTACACAGATCGGTGCAGTTATAGGTAAAAACATGAATCGGCCTGTTATAGCGCCACCATGAGGCTGATTTGAAAATTTTCCTCGGCATAGTGGGAATATGCGTGCAAAATTTCACGGAAATTGCATGCTGTGTTCATGATTTGAGGCATTTTGTTGAAAACGGAGCACTCCTGCAAACTTTGGAAGCCATTTTAGCCAATCAGGATGGAATATGAAAAATCTGAAAGACTCTTTTCGTTTAATGACTATAGAGATACTGTGTACCGATTTGCGAGATTTTTGGACAAAATCTGTAGGAATACTGTCAAAAAATGTTTTGCACAAATCGGCCTCCTGGTGGCGCTATAACAGGCCCATGTCAAAAACTTGGGGCAGAGGTTCTGAATTGGCATCCAGGGAGTGTGTGTTCACAGTTTCGCAACGACCGGGCCAACGGTGCCGGAGAATATTAGCTGTTCACAGACAGATGGACACACGGACACACGGACACACACAGACACACGGACACACACACACACACGGACACACACACACACACGGACGGACGGAGGGTAAAACATACTCTCTCGCCATGCCTTTTGGCCTGGCGGAGAAATCAAATAGCCAATCTACAAGCTCTCAACGCGTCACGATGCAACAGCACCGTATGACAAAGTACAAAATATGAGTGAAATAAGTGATTAAACCAATTGATAGACCAATGAATGAAAAAAAGCAGTCAGTCAAAACAAGCGAGTTCAGCAGCACATATGCACCGTCTGGAATTAGCTGAGGAGCTGCTGTTTCCCTGAATGCACAGCAGACGCCTGACCCCATGTTCCCAAATAACGCAAGGTGGAATGGAAAGATGAGAATGATGATGTATTTCTCTGCTTCTGTTTTTATTTTCTCTTTTGTGTGTGTGTGTGTGTGTGTGTGTGTGTGTGTGTGTGTGTGCGCATCTTATCTCTGTCTGTCTGTCTGTCTCTAGACAGGAGAGGACCTATGTTTTTGCCAAAGCATTAACAGAATACACATACAAAGGATAATTGTGAACAGTATCTTCCATAAAGTGATGAACAAAGAACAAACAAATAGTGCATCAAAAGATGGTGGTCAAAAGAGTAAACCAGAGAACCAAATTTATGGGCAGAGTTTCCTCTTTTGTCAACCCTCAGGCCCTCAGGACCCTCTCTGGGGCCCTGATTCAACCACTTTTTGACTATGCTTGCACCTCCTGGTACTCCAACACCTCAGTGTCACTGAAGACTAAGCTTCAAATCTCCCAAAACAAACTGATTCGGCTACTCCTCGGATTGGGGCCCATGACCCACCTTTCTCCCACCCATTTTGCCAGCCTAGGCTGGCTCAGGGTGGAAGACAGGGTTAAACAACTAAAAATGGGACTGGCCTTCAAAATTGTAAATGCAAATTTGCCCGATATGCCCCCTATTCCCGCATATCTGAGTAAATACCTCCAAAAGGTTAGCGACACCCACAGTCACAATACCAGAGGGAGCGTTAACAACAATTTGGTACCACCCACCCATAAATCAAACATGGGCAAATTCTCCTTCTACAGCACTGCCACCCAGGATTGGAATAGTCTAACTCCATCCCTCAAAAAATGCAGTTCGCTGGGCTCATTTAAAAGAGCCTTAAAAAAATCACCTTTCAGGAGGCCAAAGGTGGAGGTAGTACCATTTTCCAGTTAGACAGCAGACCCTCCCCCCCCCCCCCCCTGTTCTTGTACATATTTTTTTTCCCCCTCTTTTTTATTTTTTGTTGTTGTACATAGTGTTATATATATTTTTTGGCTGTTTATTTTGTAATGATATTTGAACTGTGGTGCCACTATATATGCCTATGAATTAATTACCAAGGCCCTCATTGGAAACAAGTCCGCAAGGACTTTTATGAACGGACCTGTTAGACAAAGTATTTTAAATGTGCTGTTTTACATTTTTTGCCTAATAAAATATTCAATCAATCAATCATGTTTTTCATCAAAATAACAAAGATAAGTCTCTCTCTCTCTCTGTCTCTCTCTCTCTCTGTGTCTCTCTCTCTGTGTCTCTCTCTCTCTCTCTATGTCTCTCTCTCTCAGGGTTGGAGGAGGTAGTGCTGGTGGTCCAAAGCCAGAAGAATTCCTTCCACACCCGTCGGGCCACACAGAGGAAGGAGGACATTCTACAGCAGGCGACCCAACTAGGACAGGTAGTTTACTATAACTACTAATATTAACCAGGTAGATTACACACTACACTACAAGCTCACGATGCGACACGGTGTGAGCTTGTAGATCTGCTATTTTCAAAAGATTTGTTTATACATTTGAAAACTTGAAATGAGACATTCTACATAATGAGTACTTTTGATACTTTTGAGTACATTTTGATGCCAATACTTTTGTACTTTTACTCAAGTACATTTTGAATTCCATACTTTTGCTTGTAACAGAGTACTTCTATATTGCAGTAACGATACTTGTACTTAAGTAAAGAATGTGAGTACTTTTTCCACCACTGCTGGTATAGGCCTATTACTTATACCACTACTTCTAACTGTGTTGATGATCAAACTCACAGGTAAGAACTGCAGTCCCCCCCCACATAAATCTTGTCAAGCTAAAATAATGCCAATCTGAGTTCCCAGAAGTTCTCGCCAGCTCTCACAAAAACAGGAGGGGCGAGAACACGATGCTGGCTCCTATTACTGGAGCTACTGAATAACTCACTGAAAGGCTGGTCCCTAACTATAGACTGGGCCGCTATCCAGCTTTTCTGTCAGAACAAAAGATCAAAGCACCTCAGGTGCCCCCCAGTCCGGCTCCTTGGCAGTGTTGCCATGTCTGCTTTGGGCTTTTTCTGACGTTGGGCTTTTTTCCCTTGTAAAGTCGCTTGGAAATATTGGTAGTTGCGGGTTGCATTGATTTTTTTGGCTTGTTTCTAAAGTGTAGTTGGTTATTTGGGCTTGCTTCCTAATTTTATAACCAGTGTTTTCTCAAACATTTTCATGTCAAGTAGGGGAGACCGGGAATGGTTGTCACACTTTTTACTCTGACTTGAATTACTTATCAACAACACATCTGATGATAATCACTCCCACTTTAGAAGGAAGTTTAAGGTCTTGGCTTGAAATGGGTATAACCTTTTTCGGCTTAACTTATTCTATCAGGAAGTTCTTAGCCATCAAAGTGACTTTGACACATTGTGACAACCAACCCCATACCGGGGTAGCTTGTCACAATGTACGGGGTTGGTTGTCCCTATAGTTAATCAATGGGATTTGGGATGGGGTTGTCACACCAGAAAAGGGCGTGGGGTTAGTTGAGACAACTAACCCCTTCTGACCATGTGACAAACTTTCAACACTTGGCTGTAGCTAGCCAATGACACATGTCATCTTAATGAAGCTATTGACTTCCTCTTTCTAACAACTGATTTGTTTTTAAATGTCTAATATCCTACAAACTTTCCTACAAAACCAACACCAAAATAAAAAGTTACTCCGACACCTAAAAAATACAAAATCTCATCTCACATCAATGTCTTTGATGTCTTAAAACAAATTCCCAGGTAGAAATGATGCTGATGTTATGTAACATGACTGATATCAACATGGTGAAACAGCGCCCTCTAGTTTGGCTGTAATAAGCACTGTGACAACCAACCCAACATTGCGACGCGTTGTGAGCTTGTAGATCTGCTATTTTCAACTACCCGATGTCTATAGGTCTAAAGTGCTCGGGCCCTATTTTCGCCGGTACCTTACCCATTATCCCCAAACTTCTTTGCCATTATTTTTTACTATTTTTAAAAACATTTTCAAATAGTTCAAATAGACGATCTACAAGCTCACGACGTGTCGATGTAGATCGGCTAGTTGAACTATTTGAAAATGTTTAAAAAATAGTAAAGAATGGCAAAGAAGTTTGAAAATAGGGCCCCTCATGTGTTATAGTCGATTCTTTTGGGCTTGTTTTCATAGACCCTGGTTGCTTGTCTCTGGCAACACTGCTCCCCGGTGCCAGCAGAAGAAAGCTGTGCATGTAAGCTGCTCCCATGTGTGGGAGGTGTGTGTGTGTAGCAGCCTGTGATGGCAAAGAAGGACATGGTTGAAGAGTGCAGCCATAGGCACGTTGTTCGGTGGACAGTCCCAAACCTGGGTGAAGAAAGGTCGGGTGTATCACAGCTGTGTCCTGCTTGAAGCGGCCATGGCTGAAGGCTGTAGTGTATGGGCAGGGGGTCTTCAACAGGGGGTCCGGGACCCCTAGGGGGTCCTCAGGAGTTACTACAGGGGGTGCCGTCACATATTTGTGTGATTACATTAACCACTTGAACCCTAGCATCCCTATTCTGAGGGGAACATTAGCCGAAAATAGCAGATCTACAAGCTCACAACGCCTCGCGCTGCAAGGCGTTGTGAGCTTGTAGATCGGCTATTTTCAGCAAAGATGTTGTTTTTTGGGGTGGGGTTTGAGTGGTTAACTGTCTGAAAATACACATTAGCATGAAGCCAACACAACACTACACAATGATAGTGTTGACAAAGAAGTCTATGAAATCTATGAAAAAGTTTAATCTGCAACACAATGTTATACCACAGGTATTGGTTGGGGGGTCCCTGCTTCATCTCTCTCTCAGCTAAGGGGTCCTTGGCCTGAAAATCGCTGAAGACCCCTGGTGTATGGGAATCAGAAGGTTTTCCTGCAGTACATGATTCTTACCACTAGACGTCCTCGCTGCCTCAGACACTACTGCAGTAAACTCTTCGTCTACACCAAGGGTGCAACAAACTTTTCCAGTAACAACCCAGGAATATCAATTAAAGCTTGTCGACGACCTAACCCCATGAATTATTTATTATTCACGATCATTAATTGACATTTTGACTGCTGACAACAGCCATAAAGTTTGTCGGTGCACTATAACCATGAACTTCTTTAGGCAAACATAATATAGAATAATATTGTGAAGTTTTTCAAGGAACACCGAAGGCCAGTGATGGAAGAAGTACTCAAATGTTCTACTTAAGTAAAAGTATCAATACCCTTTTTTAGAAATAGTATATTACAAGTACAAGTTCGGTATTCAAAATGTACTTGAGTACAGTACTTGAGTACATGTACTTAGTTACTTTCCAAAAAACGCTCTGAAGTAGCCTGGGGTGGCTAGTGGCTCAGGGCTAGAGTGGCCGGTAGAGCGGCCAGATGGCAACCGTGAGGTTCCCAGTTCGATCCCGGGCTCCCCCAGAGTTAGTGTCGAAGTGTCCTTGAGCAAGACTCTGAACCCCAAATTGGCATTTCCGGCACTGTATCATCAGGCAGTGAAAGCATCATCCATAGGATAGCTAACAGCGCCAACTAGTGGAAAACCACTGAAAAGTTAAAAGTCGTCCAAACTCGTCGTTGGCATGAACGTGTTGTTAATTTAAAAACACCAGAAATGGCGAAAGGTCCTACTCTGTGTGGAGTTTGCATGTTCTCCCCGTGTCTCCTAGGGTAGTTAATACCCTCACAAAAACATGTAGTAATCCTGGTCGCTATACCGCCTCCCCCATGACAGCCGGGGCGCCTGATGGAGGGGAAGGGAACTGGTTGGAATAACGTGTTCCTTCCACGCGCTACGTCCAACCAGGAAAACTCCCCCCTGTCAGGTGACAAGAAGGTCAGTTGGCTCTCATGCCTGAAGGAAGCATGAGCTCGGCCCTGGCCTCCCTACTGTGGGGGACTGGTGTAGTGCTGGTGTAGGGCTGGTGTAGCGCCCAGGATCACTTAGGAAATTGACACCGGGTGAAAAAAATGGGTTACAAAAATCGCGGGATAAAAAAATTAAAATCAAAAACACTCAGAAATGTCAATGTAATTCTTCTCGTGCCCTGGCCCTAATTAAAACTTTGAGTTTTAATCAGGGCACCTTTACGTACCTGTACACAGCCTGAGGTCCTCAGGCAGACAGACTCCTGCGGGTTGTTACTGAGTTGCGGCTGAAGTCAAAGTGTGAGGGTGTCTTTGCTGTCAGGACTCAACTGTGGAATGACCTTCCTGATGAGTTAAAGGGCAAGACCACTTTGGTAGAGGTTTGGATTGTGTAGTTACCTTGCCATGATGTAACTCCAAAGGTGGACAAGAAATAAAAAAATATTGCTCCATTGATTAGAAATTGATCATTCAAAATATGCTCCTCATTGACTTACATTGTACGGTAAAACAGCTCTCAAAGTCACACTTTTAGCACATAAACGAACACAAGCAAAGTTGATTCAGACAATTTAGAGCATCACCAAACCCAGTACAGTTTGTATTTTTTACTAAAAATGTCAACTTCCGGTTGATTTTACTATTTGAAAATCCGGATCCGCGGATCCAGTCCGGGTTTTCCTCTTAACACATTGATTGCCTAGATCGCATATATGCGTTTTTCAAATCCATCGCTTGCGTGCTGCAATTCTGAAAATCGCATATATGCGTTCTTTGGAATTTTCATTGTTTAATCTGTGATCGCGCTGTTCTGTTTATTTTTCATCATCAGTTTCGTTTTCCACTTACTTCACACTCACCGGGATCCGGATTCATGACGCAGATTCCGTTTCCGGTTCTTTTTTTTTTTTTTGTCATTTTCGTCCAGAATAGGGAAAAACACGTTTTTTTCACACGGTATAAAAAACGAACGGAGAGCTCCACTTCTATTTCTTTAGTCCGGGTGACGAACAGTCATCGTCGTCGTGTATCACATCGTACTTAAGCCCGATCAGCGATTGTCGAAAACGTCACATCCGGTTATGACGTATTGTCTGTTTGAGCCTGTTTGGGGGGGGGTCGAGCGAGTCAGCGAGTGATCAAGGTGTCTATTTGCTGCTCTCTGCTGGTAGATCTGTCGTATGTGTTTAAAACCGCAGCCAGACAATTTATTTGAATGAAAAATTACAAAAAAAAACTAAACAAAAAACACGCAAATCGCTGGCACAGGGGTGAGTACATTATGAATAAACTCTGGCAGTCAATGTGTTAATAAAGATTGCTAAATCAACAGGATAGAAAATAGTACTGGGTTTGGTGATGCTCTAGATTGTCTGAATCAACTTTGTTTGCGTTTGTGCTAAAAGAGTGACTTTGAGAGCTGTTTCACTCAAAGTGGTCTTGCCCTTTAAGGCTGATAAATCACTTTTTTGTATTTTATTTATTTATTATTTTTTCAAACATTTGGCCTACAATGACATGCCCCAAATAGGAACGTCTAGTTGAAAGTGGTTATTGCTTTTATTTCACACTTTTTTTTAAATGTATTTGCACTGTTATATTCCTTGACTTCTCTGACATATCATCAGAATCAGTCAGTTTGCAATTAGATCATCTCCCTTCATTCCTCAGCGCTTGGCCTGTGAGCACATCCTGCTCATCTTAACCCATTTAGACCGGGGAATAATCGTGTCATTTTGGGGCGAAATAAGTGAGATTTGGAAAAATGTACAAATATCTTGGGCAGTGAAACCGCCCCTAAAAGTGAGGTTTGGAAATTTGTACAATTATCCTGCGCTGTGATTGGCCAATCACAATCTATTCAGGACTGTGATTGGCCAGTGTCACATGACACATGTGCATAGCCCTATATAAGCAACCATAACTTAAAAAAAACATAAATTGTTTTTTTTTAAGTTATGGTTTTGTCCATCATAAACCATATATAAATATATTTATAGTTATTTAGTTATATAGTTATTTATTTTTTGTACATCATTGGTTGACTCCATTCAGTATTGTGGTTAGCTAGGAAGACACCGCCCACTTCACACAGGGTGTGATTTTTTGATTTCTTTGGCTATTGAAAAATGGCAGATATACAAGCTTGTAGATCTGTTATTTTGGAAAAATCGTGAAAATGTGTGCAAATCTTTGAATATATATATATTTAAAAAATAAGCGATTTTTTTTAAGTCAAATCTTTGCTTCTGGGGATTCTACAAAATGTCTTCTAAATCCTAACAGTTTTTTTTGGAAAAAACTTATGTTGCTATAATATAGTGGTTCTGAAACCTTTTTCATGTCAAGGACCCCCAAACTGATATGTATTTGGCCGCGGACCCCCATCTCAAAATATTTTGTGCCAGGGACCCCCCGCCAGAAGCAAAAATGTGAGTTACAAATGTTCGCTTTAAAAATATATATATTCAGAGATTTGCGCAAATTTTCAAAAACGTTTGAAAAAAATTGTAGATCTACAAGCTCGTAGCACAGCTTGTAGATCTGCTATTTTTGAATAGCCCAGATAAATCTAAAACATGCGTGTGTGTTCCCGGATTGAATGGGTTAATGATGTAATCAGCAGTCGGCACACTCAACGGTGTCTAGCACCATAACTCAAGATTTAATTGAAAGAGAAGAACATTTTATTAAAAGAAAATACTAGAAAGATAGACTAAACCTTTATAATGCGTGGCCATTGTAATGGAACAAACTCCTGCACACCGTCTTCCATTACAAAAAAACGGGGACTCCTATTGTTGGGAAAGACACGGTTCTAGTCATTCATTTGTAGATTTCTTTGGCTGTTCAAAAGCTTGTAGATCTGCATTTTATTTTTTTAATCGTGGAAAATTTGTGCAAATCTTTGAATTTGCATATATATATATTAGAGATGCGCGGATGGCCTCTCATGGTCATCCGAATCCGCATGTACAAATTAATTATCCATCCGTTATCCAACCGCAATAATTATATTATCCAATTTTAATATCCGCATCCGCACCAACCGTTTTTCCCGTATGTCAAAATATTATTATTTTCTGGTATTCCCCGTTAGTTTTAGTATTAGTTGTGCGATGTGATCACAAAATGCATTGATTTAGCCTATGGAATGTCGGTGCTTCTTTTTTCTTTTTTTTTAACCGGTGCTGCGCTGAACATACAGAGCGCAATGCTCTGCTGCGCTGAACATACAGACTCTGTGCGGCATCCAACAGACAGAGCGCACTGCTCTTCAGCGCAGCACAGCAGCACCGGTTAAAAAAAAAGAAAAAAGACGCACCGACATTCCATAGGCTAAATCAATGCATTTTGTGATCGCATCGCACAGAGGCTGCTCTACACACTCACACAGACACAAGCACGCAGAGATTTAGCTATTTTATGGATAGATATATTAGATGTCATTAATTTATTTACCGCTTATTTACCGTTTATCCGATATTAATTAATAATTATATTTGATTGACCCAAATCCACCCAAACTGCGGTTAACTGCGGCAACCGCGGCTAAAACCGCGATCCGCGCATCTCTAATATATATATATATATATATATATATATATATATATATATATATATATATATATATATATATATATATAAAACATTTTTTTTACTCAAATCTTTGCTTCTACATGAGGGTCCCTGAGACTAAATATTTTGAGATAGGGGTCTGCGGCCAAATACATATCATTTTGGGTGGTCCTTGACATGAAAAAGTTTGAGAACCACCGGTATTACAGCAACACAAGTTAAAAAAAATAAAATAAACTGTTATGGTCCTTACACACCGAGGCGATTTTTTTCATGCGAATAATACACTTTTTTAAAAAACCTTATAAAGTCAATGCAAGCTTCCACATCAGTTTCGCGGAGAGAAAAAAGCGTCTTTTAATTATTCGGAACGAGTCCGAATTTTGCGTATATTCGCATATTCGCCGGTGTGTAACCGCCTTTAGGATTTAGAAGACATTTGTAGAATCCCCAGAAGCAACATTTTCAAGATTTTTCAAAGGAATTGCAGATCTACAAGCTCATAGCGCGGCACTCGGTGCCGTGCTATGAGCTTGTAGATCTGCTATTTTTGAATAGCCAAAGTATAAAATAATGGTTAAAATCTAAAATGGCCGATCGCTTTCCCGGTCTTAACACATTGCCTGCCAAGGACTTAAGCATACGTCATTTCAAAAAGATGTGGAGCCATCAAGCCATCCAGGGTGCTGGTGAATCATGACCATAAAGCGTTTGTTTCTGTGATACACAACCGCAAAACAATGGGTATTTATTAAATATAGTATATCTTACAATTAAATATAAAAATAAGATTAAATAAATCACAGAATGGAATGTCGTATGGTCATGATTCACCAGGAGCCTGGAGGTCTTGATTCTAGGCTTAAAATAATTTAAATCAATATTTTTGGAAATCTCTATGGGAAGTGGAACCACATCATGGCTGCCACTGCTGTGCCCTATGGCATGGGTTCCCAAACGTTTCAGCCCGCGACCCCAAAATAATACGGCCATGGAGGCCATTGGAGGTAATTTATGCACATAAACTTGCACGTTCGGTGCGCATTTGTAATGTATTTTAGTATGACTTTTGACTGTAGGCCTACTACTTGTACTGTTAATAATCTAGAATTCAATCAATCACATTTACAGTACCTAATGAGATGGGTAAAATGTACTATTTGTAATCATTTTTAGATTGAAATACATTCTGTTAAAATATATATATATATATATAATTTTGTTAATTTTACCCAAAATAATTGTCAGTGTCCCGCGACCCCCAATTTTGGGAACCCCTGCCCTATGGCAGGGTCTCTGAAACTTTAGAATGTCACATTAACATCTGTATATCGTTGGTTGTATTTGTTATAGTTGTGGTGTGAACTCTGCCATCCACTTGACAATTTCTAAAACTATATATCTTTGTATAGTTATAATAATAATAATAATAATAATAAACTTTATTTGTATAGCACCTTTCATGACATGAAATGCAGCTCAAAGTGCTTTACAGAGCAAGAATACAATTACAGTTAGAACCAATTTAACAATAAAGCAAACAAAAATAAAATAAAATAAAATAAAATAAAAGCAAAGGCAAAAGCAAAGGCATAAAACAACATTAAAATAGGGAATACAGTGAGGAATTAAAAATCAACCAAAGAATCAGCTAAAAGCAAGAGTGAAGTAATAGGTCTTGAGCTGTGCTTTAAAGCTATCGACAGAGGCTGCCTGTCTTAGGTGTAATGGGAGTTTATTCCACACTGTCGGTCCGTAAAAGCAGAATGCTGCTTCACCGTATTTTTTATATGTCATTGTAGGCACCTCGAGCAGGTCAGCACTTGAAGACCTGAGGGCCCGGTTTGGAACATATCTCTCTAGGCAGTCAGAGAGGTAGGTAGGTGCCAGACCATTTAGAGCTTTATAAACTATTAAAAGAATTTTAAAATCAATCCTAAAAACAACCGGGAGCCAGTGTAGTGAAGCAAGAACTGGAGTGATATGTTCTCTCATCGTGGTTTTAGTTAAAATTCTGGCTGCCGCATTTTGAACAAGTTGTAATCTGTCAGTTGTTTTCTTTGGCAGGCCAGAGTAGAGTGCGTTGCAGTAATCAAGCCGGGAGAAAACAAAAGCGTGGATCAGCGTCTTTGCATCGTCTAACGACAGATAGTCTCTAATTCGCGCAATATTTCTAAGATGAAAGAAAGCAATATAGTTGTAGTGCTCAGTGTGGAACGGCCCTCCAAGCACCTTTTTGTAGGGTGTAAAAGGATAGTTTTTCATTGGCCATCATAATGGTACATAGAAGGGTTTGACGGGTTCGGTCACGTTGTTGGCAAAAAAGTTTGAGAACCACATATTATTGCAACATGCGTTTTTTTTTTCCAGAAAACTGTTACTGCTACTAGGCGTGTGCGTGTGTGTGCGTGCGCGCCTGTGTGTGTGTGTGTGTGTGTGTGTGTGTCTGTTTGTGTGTGTGTGACTGTTTGTGTGTGTGTGTGTGTGTTTGTGATAGTGAGTGAGTGAGAGAGGGAATGGGTTCATTCATGTCTGACAGTAGCTTCAATCTCACGGTGCAGTCTCTGCAGCCCGCCGGGCTCATGGTGTTCACAAACTTTTAATGCTTCAGAAAGGAGTTCAGAAAGTTTAAGAATAAATTGATTTTGTGGAACTCAACACGCACGCACGCACGCACAGTGGTTGAAAAAGTGCTCAAATGTTTTACTTAAGTAAAAGTAATAATACCAGAATATAAAAATACTTGTTACAAGTAAAAGGCCTGTGTTCAAAATTGACTTGAGTAAAAGTACAAAAGTATTGGCATCAAAATATACTTAAAGAACCAAAAGTAACAGTAACGTTTGAAAACGGTCGATCAACAAGCATCGGGCTGAATAGGGCTGAAGTGGTTAATGTATGTTTTTATAATACAATAGTTTATATCTGCAAAGTAACTAGTAATAGTTTTCAAATAATTGTAGTGGAGTAAAAGTAGTGGAGTAGAAGTTAAAGTACTGAAAATTGGAAATACTCCAGTAGAGTGAAAAATACCTCAAAATTGTCACTGCTTGGAGGTGAGCAGGCTCCCTGCCAGCCAGCAGCAGCTTATCATGTGTGCTGCAGCTGCCTGATGAAGACACATCCTTCTGTCACCCCAGGGGGGCGACGTGGAGCAGCAGCCAAGTAATGACAGATGTGACTGTTGGGAGGGAAGACTGTGTGAGCAGGCAAGGTTATTACAGTTCTGCAGTGGTGTAAAGTAACTAAGTACATTTACTTAAGTACTGTACTTAAGCACAAATTTGAGGTATTTGTACTTTACTTGAGTATTTCCAATTTCCAATACTTTTACTTCTACTTCACTACATCTCAGAGGCAAATATTGTACTTTCACTCAATTATTTGAAAACTTTAGTTACTAGTTACTTTGCAGATATCAATTATTATATTATAAAACATACATTAACCACTTTATCCCTATTTTATAAATAGGCTATTTGAAAATAGCCGATCTACAAGCTCACAACGCGTCGCATTTTAGTACTTTTACTTTTGGTACTTTAAGTGCATTTTGTTACCAATACTTTTCTACTTTTACTCAAGTACATTTTGAATTGCGGACTTTTACTTGTAACGGAGTACTTCTAACTTTGCAGTATTGATACTTTTACTTAAGTACAACTTTTGAGTACTTTTTCCACCACTGCAGTTCTGTGTGGAGGGGAGGGGAAAACGAAAGTGAAACGTAACGTTGTCTTGACGGAGAGAGCATGGTCGAGTGACCATCAGTTTGTAGTGAGAAAGAGAACGGAGAGAGCATGGGCGAGTAACCATCAGTTTGTATTGAGAGAGAGCATGAGGACCCGTATGAGCCACGCAGAACCACAAACACACACACAGCCACGCATGTGCGCCACTCTATTGTTTATTAGGATATATGGGGTAGGGCGAGATTCAAAAAGCTCAGAAAAATTGCTAAAAATTGAAGGGCTGCAAGCTCACAACGTGTCGCGATGCATCTTGTTGTGAGCTTGTAGATCTTTATTTTTGTAGGCGATGTTTTGACAATGTTTGACAACAGGGCTTAAAACTGGCACGGCAAAAAAAATACTGGAACATAATATTTCATTGCCAACCAAAACATTAGGCTTATGTATGAAATATTGACAAAGAGTAAAACTAAGGACAAGGTTCTCTGTCATATGTGTTTATTTTAGTTAGTTTTGTAAACACACAATACATTGTGTTTACAAAACACACTCTGGCGTCTGGCATTTTCTTTTATAACGCAATTTTGGTTCATGGGTGGGATGGCCGTTTTCAAACATTACTTTTAGTGTTGTAAAGTAACTATAGTACATTTACTCAAGTACTGTACTTAAGTACAATTTTGAGGTACTTTTACTTTACTGGAGTATTTCCAGTTGTCTATACTTTTACTTCTACTCCACTACATCTCAGAGGCAAATATTGTACTTTCACTCCACTTATCCAATTATTTGAAAACTTTAGTTACTAGTTACTTTGCAGATATCAATTATTACATTATAAAACATACATTAACCTATTTTAGATATAGGCTATTTGAAAATAGCCGATCTACAAGATCACAACGCGTCGCGAGCTTGTAGATCTGCTATCTACCTAATGTTCATCCCAGAATAGGTATGCTCATTGAGCGCACAGCTCAGAGAGAAAACATGTGCTGGGTTGTTTTAGCCTGTGACAGCCCCAGACAGTCTGTGACGGAGGAAGCACTGGGCTGCTTGCTGCGTAATTTGCCGCTACGACCCTTTTGATTGAACAGTAAACTCATTCTGTCACCAGAGTGTGTTCCTCAATTTCCCTTTGACAATGGCATGATTGTACATGCACATGAATGCACCGAAAACCATGCAGTGATTCATCTTTTCCCAAGCATTGAAATTGAGGAGTTTTCCTGGACATGATGAACCCGGCGGCTGTATAGACCGAGCTACTGTCAGATGTGCACCCATTCTCTCTCTCTCTCTCTCTCTCTGTCTCTCTCTGTGTGTCTCTCCCTCTCTCTCTCTCTCTCTCTCTCCGTCTCTCTGTCTCTCGCACACGCACACACACGCACGCACACACACGCGCACACACACACACACACACACACACACACACACACACACACACACACACACACACACACACACACACACACACCAGAGGCCTAACCTCACTAAATATAACCCCACCCATTTAAAAGTTTATTTCATTTGAATAATGACTTTTCTTTTTCCATTATACTTTGATTCTCCTACACACCTGAGGTTGCTATCTGTTGATTATATGGTATGATTAAGGTAGGATGGTGCTGCTGGTGTCACGACCACGCCCACGCCCTCATTCCAGAGGTCCTCATCTCCAGCCTATTAACTAACACACCTGTTCCTCCTTAGTGCACTCCTATATATACCCCCCTCGTCCACTCTGCCAGCAGGCAGTATTGTTTGACTCTAGACTAGACTAGCAGCTCCACACGGTCCCGTCCGTGTTTGCCTTTGTGTCTAGTTTCTATGATCTGTGCTTTGCACTTGTACCTTTGTTGGACTTTAATAAACACCCTTGAAACCTGCGCCTGCATTCAAGAATGTCATTACAGAATACTGCCTCACAAGAGGATGCAGCAGGTTTGCAGCGTGCTGTTGGTGAACAGGGGCGACTCCTGGGTGAACACAACAACAAGCTGAATCTACTAGCCACTGCCATGGATGAAGTTCTTAAGGAACTCCATACGCTGAACACCACCATGACGGTTTCTCAACAATCCGACCAACCCACACCAGCTCCAGTCGTCAATCTACCAGCTGGTCAGCCTGGTCCCCCTCCTCCTACTGCTAATGCCAAGTGGGCGCTTCCTGATAAGTATGATGGCACTGCTTCAAAATGCAAGGGGTTCCTCCTCCAATGCTCCTTATACTTTGCCCACCAGTCTGGAGCACCCACGTCCGAAGCCGCCAAAGTGGCTACGGTCATCTCTCTCCTGACTGGAAGGGCTTTGGAATGGGCCACTGCTGTCTGGGATAATGGAGGACCTGAGGTCGGGTCCTACGACTTGTTCCTGAATCTGTTTCGAGCTGTTTTTGATCATCCACCAGAGGGCCAGGAGGGAGGTGAGCGGCTTCTTCAATTACGTCAGGGTTCCCGTACTGCTGCTGAATATGCTCTCTCCTTCCGCACCGTGGCCGCATCCAGTGGTTGGAATGAACCAGCTCTGCGCACCTTGTTCCGAAGAGGGTTACGGAGGGAGGTCCAGACAGAGCTGGCATGCAGAGATGAGAACCTTTCCTTGGATGCTATCATCTCCATGGCCATCCGACTGGATAACCTCATCAGAGAGCGCCAGAGACCCTCTCACTTCCCTTCGACAGCCACCACTAGCTCTGAGCCTGTTCCAGAGCCCATGGAGGTGGATTTCACCCGTATCTCAGCGGCTGAGCGACGTCGCAGAATCCAACTGCATCTTTGTAGATACTGTGGAGCAGAGAATCACCAGCGTGCAGACTGTCCTGTGAAACCTGCGTCGTTCACTAACCGCGGAGATCGGAGAGACAGTCCTCTGAGTCCTACTGCTGAAGTGAGTACTCCACCCTCAGCTATTAGTGCTAAACCTTTTCTGGTCCCAATTACTGTTGATAGCTGTTCTCCATGTGATGTCTCTACAGCATTAGTGGACTCCGGGGCTGCAGGGAACTTCATTGATAAGGACCTTGTCAAGTCCCTGCACCTTCCGCTTCACCGTCTCACCACTCCCATTCCCATCGAAGGCCTGGATGGCAGACCTGTGGGAGACGGCACTATTACCCACATCACCTATCCCCTCATCATTACTGTTGGTGCTATGCATCGTGAGAGTATCCAACTTCTTGTGATAAGGGCACCGGTCCACCAGATCACTCTCGGTCTCCCCTGGCTCCAACTTCATAACCCCACCATTTCCTGGACAGAGAGGGAGATTACAGCCTGGTCAGACTATTGTCGTGCAACATGTCTTCCCTTATCTTGTGGGTTCACAACAGTAGAGAGTCCAGAGTCCACTTCTCAGCCCACTATCCCAGAGGCCTACCAGGACCTGAGAGAGGTTTTCTCCAAGGAGAGGGCCGCCTGTCTTCCTCCTCATCGCCCCTGGGATTGCGCCATCGACCTGCTTGCTGGCTCTGCTCCTCCTCGTAACCACATCTACCCCTTGTCCATCGCGGAGACCGAGGCCATGGAGGAGTATATCCAGGAGGCATTGAAGCAGGGCTATATCCGCCCTTCCACCTCTTCTGCTTCTGCGAGCTTCTTCTTCGTGGCCAAGAAGGATGGTGGTTTGCGTCCGTGCATCGATTACCGGGGCGTGAACGCTGTCACCGTTAAGTACCGCTATCCCCTTCCTCTGGTGCCCGCAGCTCTGGAACAGCTCCGGGGGGCCCGTGTCTTCACCAAGCTGGACCTTCGTAGTGCCTACAACCTGATCCGCATCAAGGAGGGAGATGAGTGGAAGACAGCCTTCAGCACCACTACAGGTCACTACGAGTACCTGGTAATGCCTTTCGGACTGTCAAATGCCCCCTCCGTCTTCCAGGCATTTGTCAACGAGATCTTCAGGGATATGCTCGGTCGCCAGGTGGTCGTGTACATCGATGATATCCTGATCTACTCAGCCACTATGGAGGAGCACATCAAACATGTCCATGAGGTTCTCAGGCGTCTTCTAGACAACCACCTCTATGCCAAAGCCGAGAAGTGTTTGTTTCATCAATCCACCATCTCTTTCCTCGGTTATGTGATCAGTCCAGGGGGGGTGAAGATGGAGAAACCAAAGGTTGATGCTGTTCTGAATTGGCCAAGACCTACCACGGTGAAGGAGTTGCAGCGTTTCTTAGGTTTTGCAAACTTTTATCGCCGTTTTATACGGGGTTACAGTTCCATAGCGGCGCCCCTCACATCTCTCCTCAAGGGGGGTCCTCGCAGATTGCCATGGAACGAAGCTGCAACGGCCACCTTCAATCGTCTTAAGAACTGCTTCACAACTGCCCCCCTACTGAAGCACCCGGATCCCGACTTGCCATTTGTGGTGGAAGTGGATGCCTCAGAGGTGGGTGTGGGAGCAGTCCTCTCTCAGAGACAAGGTAATCCACCAAAATTATACCCCTGTGCTTTCTATTCTAAAAAACTTAGTTCTGCTCAGAGGAACTATGATGTAGGTGACAGAGAGCTGCTGGCGGTGAAGAAGGCGTTGAAGGAGTGGCGTCATTGGTTGGAGGGTGCTAAGGAGCCATTCTTGGTGTTGACAGACCACCACAACCTAGAGTACATCCAAAAGGCGAAGCGCTTGAACTCCCGACAAGCGAGGTGGGCTCTTTTCTTTTCACGCTTTGACTTCATCCTTTCTTATAGACCGGGTTCCAAAAACATCAAGGCCGATGCTCTTTCCCGGATGTTTGATGCAGCTGAGTTCCAAGCGGTAATAAGCCCCATTATCCCTCCATCTCGCATTGTGGCTCCCGTGCTCTGGAATGTCGAGGAGGAGATTCGTCAGGCCCAGGTTGGAGACCCTATTCCGGCCAAGTGTCCTCCAGGCCGCACCTATGTTCCCGCAAGGGTGAGGGATCAGTTACTGACTTGGGTGCATACTTCGGTGGCAACTGGACATCCAGGTATTACTCGCACAACACAGGCACTCTCTGAAAAATACTGGTGGCCCACTTTAGTCCGAGATGTCAGTAAATATGTAAAATCCTGTTCAATCTGTGCCCAGTCGAAATCCCCGCGACACGCTCCGGCGGGAAAACTCCATCCGCTTCCTGTGCCTCAGCGACCTTGGTCGCATCTGTCCATTGACTTTGTTACTGATCTTCCCTCTTCCAAGGGTTACACCACCGTGTTGGTAGTAGTTGACAGATTCTCCAAGGCCTGTCGTTTTATCCCCCTCACTCGTCTCCCAACTGCCTTCCAGGTAGCAGAGGTGCTGTTTGAGCAGGTGTTCCGGCACTATGGCCTTCCGGAGGACATTGTTTCAGATCGTGGTCCCCAGTTCACGTCACGTGTATGGAAGGCCTTCATGGGGAGACTGGGGGTTGCAGTGAGCCTCACCTCCGGCTACAGTCCACAGTCAAATGGACAAGTGGAGAGGACCAACCAGGAACTCGGGAGGTTCCTCCGCAGCCACTGCATGGACCGGCAGGCTGAGTGGGCTCAGTTCCTTCCCTGGGCTGAATATGCCCAGAATTCCCTTCGCCACTCTTCTACAGGTCTGACTCCCTTCCAGTGTGTCTTCGGCTACCAGCCTCCTTTGTGCCCTTGGGACCCAAGCACGACAGAGGCCCCTGCAGTGGATGAGTGGTTCCGTCGATCTGAGGAGGTATGGAATTCAGCTCATGTCCGACTCCAGCGTGCCATTCGCAGACAAAAGGAGCAGGCTGACCGTCATCGCAGTGAGGCTCCGGTGTACCAGCCAGGAGATCGAGTCTGGCTCTCCACCAAGAACCTCAACCTTCTCATGCCCTGCCGAAAGCTGAGTCCACGCTTTGTGGGTCCCTTCAAAGTCCTGCGGAGCATCAACAAGGTATCATACAGGTTGCAACTTCCTAGTCATTACCGCATTTCACCCACGTTTCATGTCTCTCTCCTCAGGCCTGTGACTCCCGGTCCCCTGGCTGATGCTGTCCCCCTCGATGCCCCACCGCCTCCCCTGGACATAGAGGGTGCCCCTGCCTATGCTGTTAGGACCCTCTTGGACTCCAGGCGTCGTGGGGGTCGGCGTCAGTATTTGGTGGACTGGGAGGGGTTCGGCCCTGAGGAGCGTTGCTGGGTTCCAGCTGCTGATGTCCTGGATCCAAACCTCATCTGGGACTTCCATCAGCGTCGTCCCGATCGACCCGCTCCACGCCCTCGGGGTCGGCCTCCAGGCCATGCTCGTCCTGCGGCTAGTGCCGCGCGTCAGGGGGGGGGTACTGTCACGACCACGCCCACGCCCTCATTCCAGAGGTCCTCATCTCCAGCCTATTAACTAACACACCTGTTCCTCCTTAGTGCACTCCTATATATACCCCCCTCGTCCACTCTGCCAGCAGGCAGTATTGTTTGACTCTAGACTAGACTAGCAGCTCCACACGGTCCTGTCCGTGTTTGCCTTTGTGTCTAGTTTCTATGATCTGTGCTTTGCACTTGTACCTTTGTTGGACTTTAATAAACACCCTTGAAACCTGCGCCTGCATTCAAGAATGTCATTACAGCTGGGGACGAGTGATTAGCGTTAAGGCTCACGCTCGTCTAATTACAAAACTGAATTAATTAGATACTCTGACAAATGAACACGTATAAAAGTTGCAGTGTGGAATAAGAACATTAACCCATTGAGACCGGGTACGCGTCTGTGTGTCATTTTTACACTTCTTTGGCTATTGGAAAATAGCAGATATACAAGCTCATAGCGCGCTTGTAGATCTGCTATTTATTTATTTTTTAATAGCCAAAGAAATCTAAAAAATGACAGAGATTCTTTCCCGGTCTAAATGGGTTAACTCATTGACAGCCAAAGTTAAAACATCGTCTATAGCTGCCCTTGCCAGTGATTCCGAGCGTTTTCGCTAACCTTTGAAAAATCATGGAATATTTTTCTTCACAACGATCCACGTACCCGCCGAGCTCTTTAAAAGACATAGGGGGGTCTGGTAGAATCGGAGAAAAACTATTGTGCCGCCGCGATAATCCACTCCATAGTTATTGGCAGGTGAATGTAGCTTCTTTTTCGCCAATAAGCAACAGAAAGCCGAAAAAAATGTACTTTTCCATGTGTGTGTGTGTGTGCGCACGCTAAAGTGGCCTAGTTGCTTTTCTTGAGCTTGTTTTCATAGACCCGGTTGCTTGTTTCTCTTGCAAAATCTGGCAACACTGCTCAGTAACAACCAGCAGGTTCCTGCCCGAGCAGCTCAGAATGTGTTGGAAAAAGTACTCACATTTTTTACTTTAATAAGTAAGAATATCAATACTGCAATGTAGAAACACTAACACACTACAACAAAAGTCCGGTAATCAAAATTTACTTGAGTCAAAATATTACAATTATAATGTTTGTACAAAATATTTTATACAAAATATACTTAAAGGTAGGGTAAGTGATATTTTTGGTTAAAACAAAAAGTATTTTGTTAAAAGGTTAAAGCACTATATTCTGATAGTAATTATTGCTATAGAGTGTTTTTTTCAATAACAGATGTCTCCCTGTCTCTCCAGCTCTTTAATAAACAGAAAATAAATTTTTCGGTAGGTGTCAAAATCTCAGCCAATCAGGAGAAAGTACCCATTTTTAAGCTTAATTTGTATAGTTTTCCAGTTCCAATTTTGTCTGCTCATTTCTTAGTGTCATCACTTCCAATTTCACTTGTTTAATCTGTATCCTGATTGAGTTCTCTGTCCTGGTTGGATAAAATTGAAAATGAAACTGAAACTGAAACGAAAATGCATTTTCTGTTTAATAAAGAGGTGGAGAGACAAGGAGACTCCTAATACTGAACAAACACTCTATAGCAATGAGTACTATCAGAATATAGAGCTATTTAACACTTATTTTAACCAAAGCAAATCACTTACCCTACCTTTAAAGTAATACTAGGTAACTTTTTCAATAAAACTAAAGTTAAATTGTATATATTTTGTGAGTGGCAAATGTTTCACAACACCCCCTCTATTTATATGTTTTCTATTGACGTCATCTGGCCGGAAAACGGAAGCGGAAATGCACCGGTTTCCTGTTTGGCCAGGAACTACCGCACCGGTTTCCTGTTTGGCCAGGAACTACCGCGCTAATAACAAAAAGGAAACCCACGCTGATTTTAAGAGATTGTATGATTTGAAGATCGAAAAACAACAGAAAAAGAAAACACAGCTCACGGTAACTAAAGCTCCACTGGCTAAGAGAAACGATCCACAGATCGTATAAAACAATTAAAAGAACGCTTTTTTAAAAGCTTCCGTCTTCCGGTGAAAACAAATGGAATTCTGGGTAACGGAGAAATAAACGAACGGCCTGCAGTGACGGTAATGACCAGCAGAGGCTGCTAAAAATCGTTATTTGTGGACATGCATTGTATAACTTTAAAGTACCAAAAGTTAAAATACTCATTAAGCACACCGTTTCACAAGTTATCATAATTTTGAAATGTATATATATTTTTTGTTGAAATTAGCAGATCTACAAGCACACAACACGTCGCATCGTAACGTTTTGTGAGCTATTTTCAAATAGCCAAAGTTTAAATAGGGCTTAAGTGGTTAATATATGTCCTGTCCTGTAATAATCCGCAAAGTAACTAGTAACTAAAGTTTTTAAATAATTGTAGTGGAGTAAAAGTACAATATTTTCCTCTGAGATGTATTGGAGTAGAAGTAAAAGAGAAATTGGAAATACTAAAGTAATAGTACCTCAAAATTGTACTTAATTACAGTACTTGAGTAAATATACTTAGTTACTGTACACCACTGCATATGGCAGCCTTTTTGACGCATCACTCCAGTGAACAGCAGTGGGAGACTGTATACGTACGTGTATATATCTGTGGTTGGTCCAAAACGACTAACAGTAAACATGGTCTTAATCCATCTAGGGCGTTCCATGTGTCGTCCTCCTGCATGAGCTGTCTGAATACCAAGGTGATTGGAGCATCTTACCTGCTCTACCTCGGTGAGTAACGCACGCACATCAGTTTGAAATAATCAGTGGTGGAAAAAGTACTAAAATGTTGTACTTAAAGGACAACTTAGTTTTTTTACAACCAAGGTTTATATTTTAGCTTGTAATTAAAGTAAATAAAAGATGAGTGTTAAAAAATAGTTTTAGCAATTTTCGCGATCTTTTTTACAGTGGGCGGGGGCATTCGGGCAGGTGGCTAAATAAGTATATTTTTTACACAATAACCCGTCGATTCCTTTATTATTATTTACAGTAGCTCTTCTAACCCCCAATAACTCACATCTGGCCATGAAAGACCACGGGACCTTTTTTATTGTGTAAAAAAAAACATTTAGCCACCTGACCAAATGCCCACTATAAAAAAGATCGCAAAACATTGCTAAAGCTGTAGAAAGCAGTAAATGATTTTTTTTAACACTCATCTTTTATTTACTTTAATTACAAGCTAAAACATAAACCTTGGTTGTAAAAAAACAAAGTTGTCCTTTAAAGGGGAATTTTGGTTTTCTTACCTTTCAATCTCAAGATTGCAATCTCGTCTAGCGAGACCTCCGGTGGGACGCATTAAAGACAATCACGTTGCATAGTGTTCAAGCTAAAAAATATGCGATCTAGCGCAAGGCCTATTGGCGCGCGTTTTTTAGATGTGGCGGACCCGGGATGGAGTTATCTACTGTACCATTCATCCTAGGATATCATAACATCATAGAAAAGGTAAGAAAACCGTGGTCCAAAATTCCCCTTTAAAGGTAGGATAAGTGATTTACTTAAAATAAGTGTTAAACAGCTCTATATTCTGATAGTACTCATTGCTATGGAGTGTTTGTTCAGTAAAAGGAGTCTCCCATGTCTCTCCAGCTCTTTATTAAACAGAAAATGTATTTTCAGTGCTCTCTCCTGATTGGCTTAAAAAAAAACTGAAAATGTATTTATATTTATTCTGTTTACTAAAGAGCTGGAGAGACCCCTGTGACCGAACAAACGCTCTGTAGCAATGATTACTATCAGAATATAGTACTTTAACCTTTTTAACAAAACCCCAAAAAACATCACTTAGCCTACCTAAAAAAAAAGTACCTATCAATACTGCAATATAGATATACTCTGTTATTTGACAAATTACAGGCATCCATGAGGTTTTGGCAAACCCTTCCTCTTTCCCTTATAGGCAGAGTAAACATAATTAAAATGATCAGTCTCCCCCAATTACTTTACCTCTTTCAAAATTTACCGGTTTATCTAACAAAGAAATTCTTTAAACAATTAGATTCTATTATTATGCCCTTCCTATGGTCACACAAGAGTCACAGAATTAAAAAAAATCCACCTATGTAAGCCCAAATTGGAGGGTGGTCTTGCACTCCCAGACTTTAATCGCTATTACTATGCAGCAAATGTTAGAGCTATGATGTTCTACTTTCATCCTCCCCAGCATCTCCCCTCCTGGGTAATGCTGGAAAGAGATGACTGCTATCCATACAAACCCGAGACCATTCTCCTGGCACCATCCAGAGTGCACAGTCGTAGATATCACGGTAATGTTCTAATAAGAGCCTCAGATGACATTTGGAGACAGATAGCAAGACGAGCAGATCTGAGTACACTGCGAGTATTGCTACCAATTGTAGGCAATCCGTTATTCCCCCCATCTAACATGGACTCTGCCTTTAAGTTATGGGAGAGGGAGGGTATCTCCACCCTATTAGATCTGTACAACGAGGGTGTCTTCTCCTCATTTCAGCAGTTAGTGGACAAATTTGGGCTACCTACTACGCACTTTTTTCGCTACTTACAGATAAGGGACTATGTCTCCAGAAATGTACCCCTATACATGTCACTGACTCAGTCTAATATCAGGGACGTCATTAAGCGCTCTCCCTTCTCCCCAAACCTTATTTCTGAGCTTTATACAAACCTAAGAGAGGGCAAGGTGGATACCTCAGGTATACGAGGAAGGTGGGAAAGGGAACTGGGAATGCAGTTAGCTGAAGAGCAATGGAATAGTTCTCTCGCACAGATTCACAGATGCTCTATTAATGCTAGACACTGTCTTATGCAGTTTAAAATTGTTCACAGGTTGCACTACTCAAATGCCAAACTTCATAGAATATTCCCGTCCCTGTCACCACTATGTGAGAAATGTGAATCCGGGGAGGCCACTCTGGCACACAGCTATATGCTATGTCCTATAATTCTAACATATTGGACTAAGGTCTTTAACACCATCTCCGCTATACTTTCACTGCAAATTACCCCAGATTCCCAAACTATAATTTTCAACAATTCTTTGACCCTGAGGGGCCTTCCCCCGGCCCACAGATGTTTTTTAAACTTCTGTCTCATGTCCGCAAAAAAATGTATTCTATTACGTTGGAAGGGTAAGGAAGGTCCTAGTGTCAAAATGTGGCTTGCCGACCTTGTCAACACTCTCGAGGTAGAGAGGATCCGGTACTTGCGATTGGATCAGACAGATAGGTTTGACCTTATATGGCAACCCCTGGTTCAACACCTGGGGGAAAACGCCAATGCAAACCACTAACACGGAGCATTCGAAGCCGTCCCCCCCCCCCCGCCGCCCCCACCCTGGGATCCCGGGGTCTTGTTTCTATTTTTGTTTTATGTCTTATTTTATTTTTCCTTTTTTTTAATTTTATTCATTAAGGTTATTTTATTTTATGTATGTCTCCTGTCCTGTTTTGTGTTTGGTGCCGTATCTGCTCCTACTTCCAGCATTACGGTGGGAGTGCATATTATGGTTCTGAACATAGATCATTTTGCCAGCATGTTGGGTTCTCCACTGAATTGTGTATATGTGCAGCAATGTGTACCCCCATGCTCCCACCCACAGTCTATTTTTTCTCACCATGTGTCGTGTCTTTTATGTATAGAAAAAGAAAAAGCCCCAAGGTGTATTACAAGAATTGCCACATTCTGTGTCCCCACAATGTAAAGTTGTAAAAGTGTATCACCTTAATAAAAAATAAATATAAAAAAAAAAAAAAAAAGATATACTCTGTTACAAGTAGAAGTCCCGTATTCAAAAAGCCACGCTACGCGCTTGTAGATCATCTATTTTTGAATAGCCCAAAGTATAAAATAATGGTTATAGCTAAAAATCTAAAATGACAGTATGCATTCCCTTAATGGGTTAAATTTAGTCGACCTGAATTTGGCCTTTCTATGACCCAACTGATGACAGAAAATATGTCAGACTAAAAGGAGCTTCTCATTGGTTGTCTCTCCAGCCTCTCAGCCCCGTGTAGCCAATCAGCGTCCTGGTTTCTCTTCTTGGAGGAGGGAACTAGAGTCAGACTGGCTGGTCTGATGCATGTCTTTAACAGATACAACGCAAAGGAGGTGAAACGCACGCACGCACGCACGCACGCACGCACGCACGCACGCACGCACGCACGCACGCACGCACGCACACACACACACACACACACACACACATTTCTTTCTATCGTCAAAGGCACATACAAGAAGAACATATTTGAAGAGTATATCAAAAAGATAAAACACAAAAAAGGACCAACATTTTCATTGTGGTCCTTTGATTACGCACACACGCACGCACGCACACACACACACACACACACACACACACACACACACACACACACACACACACACACACACACACACACACACACACACACACACACACACCCCCCACATAAAATGAAGTCTCTGTAGGTGCCTACTGCATAATGGTGAGAATGGCTTGGTTTCATTCTTGGGGGGTTATATTTCAAACATTATAGCCTCAATCAGGCCGACCTTGTTGTAAAAAGAAACTAAAAACGTTAGGTCAGTAGTTAGGTATCTCTTAGATATCTGTCTTAAATAATTTAGCAATCTGGTCCTGAACGCACACACACACGCACGCACGCACGCACAGACACAGACACAGACACAGCGACACAGACACAGACACAGACACAGACACACACACACACACACACACACACACACACACACACACACACACACACACACACACACACACCAGTGGTGGAAAAGGTACTCAAATGTCTTACTTAACACATTATGTGCCAGAGGTTTATTAAAATAGGGTACATCTAGTGCCAGCATATCTTCCAGCCACTTACGTTGATATGTTTCGTGCTGTAGAAGCCCCGACGCGGAAGTGCATGTAAACAAAGCGTGCGTGCGTCTCGCGGTGGAGGGTACTAACGCTAACGCCTGGAACAATAATATTTCTAACGCGATCCTCCATTGCAGAGTGATCGCCGATCGAAAACGGCTCACTTCCACCACGTTAAAAAGAAATGGAGATATTAAGCTTTTAGTCAAGGAGTTAACATTGGAGCGGCCGACCGGAACCATTTTTTACATGGATCCACATCCGGCCTCTCCTTCTTAGAGACTCCTTGGATGATCCCAAAGTTTCGTTAGAGCGCCCCACGTGGGAAAAATATATATTTTTTTAAATGGGCCAAAAACGATCCGGACCGTTTATGGTACATAACGCATAGCTTCTCAAAAACGGTCCAGACCGTTTATGGCACTCAATGTGTTAAGTAAAAGTATCAATACTGCAATGTAGAAGTACTCTGTTACAAGTAAAAGTCCGGAATTCAAAATGTACTTGAGTAGAAGTACAAAATTATTGGTTAATGTACTTAAAGTACCAAAAGTAAAAGTACTGAAATGTTTGAAAATAGCAGATCTACAAGCTCACAACGCGTCGCGATGCGACGCATTGTGAGCTTGTAGATCGGCTATTTTCAAATAGCCTATGTATAAAATAGGACTAAAGTGGTTAATGTATTATTTTATAATATTGATAATTGCAAAGTAACTAGTAACCAAAGTTTTCAAATAATTGTAGTGGAGTAAAAGTACAATATTTTCCTCTGAGATGTAGTGGAGTAGAAGTAAAAGTACAGACAATTGGAAATACTCCAGTAAAGTAAAACAACCTCAAAATTGTACTTAAGT